>NC_092379.1:6576271-6848211 GCF_030028105.1 Mobula birostris | reverse complement strand
TTTCGTTTCTGTGTAACCACCACTGTATCTGAGACAAGCTTAGACCACACTCAGGAAGGAGTGGGCAGTGCCTCTTCAGGCCTTGTGACAAAATTGCTGTTCAACTTCAGGTCAGCGACCAGAGGCTGCATAAGGCTCCCTTATAGGTGTGAACGTAGAACATCGAATAGAACAGAAAAGGCCATTCGGCCCACAATGTTGTGCTGAACCAGCTAAACGGCAAATCAAAAACACCCAAACAGTAATCCCTCCTACCTACACCATGTCCATATCCCTCCATCTTCCTCACACCCATGTGCCTAAGCAAACATCTCTTAAGAACCTCTAATGTATTTGCCTCTATCACCACACCAGGCAGTGCATCCACCACTCTCTGAGTAAAAAACTTACCCCCTTGAACCTACCCCCTCTGACCTTCAATGCATGCCCTCTGGTATTAGACATTTCAACCCTGGGAAACAGATACTCTCTGTCTACTCTATCTAAGCCTCTAATAATCTTGTAAACCTCTATCAGATCTCCCCTCATCCTCCACTGCTCCAAAGAAAACAACCCAAGTTTGTCCAGCCTCTCATGATAGCACATGCCCTCTAAACCAGGCAGTGTCCTGGTGAACCTCTTCTGCACCCTCTCCAAAGCCTCAACATCCTTAGCACACATTGATCAGCGCCCCCAAGCTTGGTTTTGAGACCAGCAGCATCTACTCGACTTCTTAGAGATGCAGAGATAGTGTAATCGCTCGAGTATGACGTTCTCCGAAGGGGTTGTCTATTGGTGGGTCCTCAGGTGGCTGTAGATCAGGGGTTCCCATCCTTTTCCATGCTGTAGAGCCTTGCCATTAACTGAGGGGCTCTAGGGCACCAAATTGAGAACCCCTGCTAGGGAGGCTGACCTGGGATCTACATATTCAGGACGTTAGGGCAGATCCCCTTAGTGGAAGTGCTTGTGCGTGACTTTGTTTAACGTGGGGAGGTGGATGCACGGGCAGCCACTGCACGGTCCTTGCCAGATCGGGATTGGGGTCCGGTGGTATGAAGTGCAAGGCAGCTGGGGGCCCTTCGCTGTCACTGTGATCTGACATCATCTGTCTGCACCACTGTTGAGGTCTTGATTAGATTGCTCTTTGTATGGAACCTCCTACTTTATCTTGACCCGTGGAGCTGAACGATAGGTGGCTGAAGCTCCAGACAGTATCACTGTTGGGTCTCAAAGTTGTCAGTTCAGCCAGCTCCATCATGGGCACCAGCATCCCCAGCACTGAGGACACTTTCAAAAGGCAATGCATCAAAAAGGCAGCATCCCATCATTAAGGACCCCATCACCCAGGACATGCCCTCGTCTCATTGCTACCGTCAGGAAGGAGGTACAGGAGCCTGAAGGCACACATTCAGTGATTCAGGAACAGCTTCTTCCCCTCTGTCTAAATGAACATCAAACCCATGAGCACTACCGCACTATTTTGTTTTGCTCTGTTTGCACTACATAATTTATTTTTTAATCTTTATTGTTTATTGGAATTTATAGTTTTTTAAAATTATGTATTGCAGTGTACTGCTGCTGCAAAACAACAAAATTCACAGCCTATGCCGGTAATATTAAACCTGATTCCGAAATGGGCACGTGGTGAAGGAAAAGAGTGGGGCTATCTGGAAGCGAAAGATGAAATTTGTCCGGGAGTAGGTTACAAGGTCGGCGCAACATTGCGGGCTGAAGGGCCTGTACTGTGCTGTAATGTTCTATGTTCTAGATTAGCAGTCTAATACATCAAGCCATTGCAACTTAGCTTGATATTGTTTTTGCCCAGCAATTGTGGATGAAGAGCAAGATTTAATTTTTTTTTAGTTTATTGACATAAAGGCCTTTCTGGCCTTTGGAGCCTCGTTGCCCAGCGAGTCACTGATTTAACCCCAGCCTAATCACAGGACAATTCACAGTGAGCAATTAACCTCCCAGCTGGTAGGCCTTTGGACTGTGGCAGGAAACCAGAGCACCCGCAGGAAACCCGCGCCGTCACATGGTGAATGTGCAGACTCCATACAGGCTGTGGTGGGAATTGAACGAGGGCGGCTGGTACTGTAAAACATTATGCCAACCACTACGTTACTATGCCATCCCACTGTTGCGTTTCACATTGCTGCAGAAGAGTGAATAAAATGTTTGCTGTCAAACCATGGCTCCAAGTTGTGAGCATGATGTCACATTTGTGATCGCCTCAGCACAAATCAAGGGAAGAGGCTGCCAAGCAAAACCCTGTCATAAATGCTTCAGAGACGGGAAACACTTGCTTCCTTACATGCAGTGACTATTCAGTGATTTAAGATATAGCAGTCTGATTTACTGGATAGAGTTGTCATAGTCTTCCCTGTTAATACAATAATGTGGATGGTGAGGTAGAGATACGTCTCTACCAAAGGAGGTGTAAGTTGCTCCTTCCCTCCGCTAGCCTGCAGGTCACTCTTGGGCAAGGTGTAGCACCTGCTTAGCCCCCGATCAGGGTCACGTGAACCCATGGCAGAAGGTGGTGGCACGTAAATCCATGGGAGTGGGTGGTGGATGGTCGTACGAGCAGCCGGTGCAGATCACAAGTCCTGGTTATGCGACCGCTGACACCAGGCAGACAATCTCTGAAGAGTATTGATAATGGCTGGGGGTCACCCCTCTTGTAAAGACACTGCCCAGAAGAAGGAGATGGCAAACCACTTCTGTAGAAAAATTTGCCAAAGGACAGTCATGGTCACTGTGACCGCCAACATCCTACGACACAGCACGTAATGATGATAAACAATAATGGCCAAACTGTTGTTCGGTTTGTGGTCTTCCGAGATGCCAATTGGAGAAATTGGGTGCCTTCTTACAGATCTTACTGGGTCAGTTGATGCATTGTGCCTGGCCAGGACAGCATTTTGGGTCACCAACCAATCCATACGAGGAGGAGGTTTTCGTAATTGCCTGTGTGGTCTTTGTGTATTCTATTGAGGACTCCCCACCCCTTCGAGAGGTTGAGGTGGCTTCTCCCTGCTCTTAGCATTTAATGAAATGAATGAGAACATAGGGGGTATGATTAGTTTGCAGATTCCGCATAAATCGTGGTTTTGAAGATTGTTTAGAGGTAGAGTGGGACATAGATCATCTGAGAAGCTGGGAGGAGCAGTGGCAGATGGAGTTTAATCTGTCCAAGTGAGAGATTATGCATTTCAGCAGGTCATATTGTTACGATATTGAGGTTGAGTGCCCCCTATCCAAAAACCTCTGAAATCAGAATTTTTTTTGAGTGCTGACATAACGTCACAAATGGAAAATTTTTTTTTGCACACCACAGACAGTTATGAGAGGTGACCTCGCATATGTAATGAACAGAAATTGAGGAAAAAAATAGGAAAATGCTGTATAAAGATCTTGATTGTGTATTGAAAGAGTGGATTCATCGCCGTTAGAGTAAACTTATGTCACTTAATGGTATACTGATCATGAAACAAGCAAAGATCAATCATGACAAACTGAAAATTGAAGGTGTTTGTGAATGGTCAGCAGGCACACTGCAGAAATTTAAGAAAAGGCACGACATTATGTTTTTAAAGATTTCTGGTGTTAAAACGTCTGCTGATTACAAAGCAGCAGAGAAATTCATTAGGAAGAGGTACAGTCATCAACCAACACACATAATGCTGCGTTCACCAGCAACTTTTATGTGTGTTGCTTGAAATTCCAGCATCTGCAGATTTCCTTGTGTTTGCGAGAGACATTCAATGATGAGTTTGGCAAAGATCGTCGCTGATGAAAATCTAACAGACTGAATGGGCGCATCAGTACATGTGCGATGAGCAAAGACAAAGACTGCGTACTGGTAGCGCATCAATTCAGAGCTGGAAATGATGGCGATCCTAAGCTATCTCATTATATATTCCAAAATCTGAAACACTTCCAGCCCGGAGCACTTTGGATAAGAAATACCCGGCCTATGTAGACTAACTGCAGGGAGCTTAGCTTTAATGTACAGGAGACCTTGGGTGCAAGGCACTGGCTGCCTGAAACTGGTGATACAAGCAGATACAGTTAGTGAAAAAAAGGGCATTTAAAGGCCTAGGCATGAAGTATCAGAGTTGGGACATTATGTTGCATTTGTACAAAATATTTGTTGGTACTATGTACAGTTCTCGTTGCTACACTACAGAAAAAGAGTGGTAGCAACAGACGTAAGACATAGGAGCAGAATTAGCCCATTTGGCCTATCAAGTCTGCTCTGCCATTCAATCATTGCTGATTTATTCTCCCTCTCAAACCCCATTCTTCTGTCTTCTCTCTGTAACCTTTGATGCCTTTCCTAACCGCAAATCTATCAACCTCTGCATTAAATATACCCAGTGACTTGGCCTCCACAGCCATTTGTGGCAATGAGTTCCTCAGCTTTACCACCTTCCAGCAACAGAAATTCCTTCTCATATCTTTATATGCAAGTGGACATGGGAGCCTAAAGGTTAATTTGCAGGTTGAGTCGGTGGTAAGGAAGGCAGATGCAATATTTGCCTTTATTTCAAGAGGACTAGAATATAAAAGCAAGGATGTAATGCTGAGGCTTTATAAGGCATTGGTCAGATTGGAGTATTGTGAGCAGTATTGGGCCCCTTATTTAAGAAAGGATTACTGACATTGGAGAGGGTTCAGAGGAGGTTCACAAGAATGATTCCGGGGAATGAAAGGCTTATCATTTGAGGAGCAATTCATGGTACTCAACCTGTACTGGCTAGAATTTAGTCAAATTGGGGGTAGGGGAAGCATCTCATTTAAACCTATTGAGTGGATGTGGAGAGGATGCTTTCTGTGGTAGGGAAGTCTAGGACCAGAGAGCTGAGCCTCAGAGTAGAGGAATGGAGATGAGGAGGAATTCCTTTAGTCAGAGAGTGGTGAATCTGTGGAAACCGTTACCACAGGCTTTGAAGGCCAGGTCATTGGGTGTAATTAAAGCGGAGGTTGATAGGTTCTTGATTAGTCAGGGTGTGAAAGGTTATGGGGAGAAGGCAAGAGAATGAAGTTCAGAAGGAACTGGATCCACCATGATGAAATGGTGCAGACCTGATGGGCTGAATGGCCACATTCTGCTCCTTTGTCTAATCGTCTGTTCTAGTAGAGAAGAGATTCACCAGGATGTTAGCATGAATGGAGGGTTACAGTTAAAAGGAGAGATTGGATAGGGTGTGTTTATTCTCACTGAAATATAGGCTGGGGGAGGGGTGGAAAGGGGTGACCTAGAGGTTTCTTAAAAGTATGAAGTACATAGATAGTATAGAGCAGGAGTTCCCAACCTTGGTTCCACAGACCACAGTTCATGGTAGGAGTCCCACCATAAAAAAGGCTGGGAACCTCTGCAGAGATTCAGTCTTTTCCCCAAGGCAGAGAAGTCCAAAACTACAGACCACAAATTTAAGATGGGATGGAAAAAGTTTCAAGATCAAAGGGTCAACATGTTCCAGAGCTTTGTGTTAATATTTTCATTGAGCTGGCAGCTGAGATGGTAGGAGCAGACATAATGACAACATTTTAAAAGGCATTTAATTTGTGGATTTAATTTAGCTTTTTTGACACTGACCAACAGAAAAAGACTCTTTCATGTCAAAGCAAAAACAGTTCTCTACAAATTGATCTAAATTAATTACAAATATAAAACACAAAATAATTGATTGCATGAGTATTCACCCCCCCCCCCCTTTAATATGCACATCAAATCATCACTGGTGCAGGCAATTGGTTTTGGAAGTCACATAATCAGTTAAATGGAGATCTGTTTTTGAGACCTGTGTGCAGTCAAGGTGTTTCAATTTTTGTCATAAAAATACACCTGTATCTGGAAGGTCCAACTGCTGGTGAGTCAGTATCCTGGCAAAAACTACACCATGAAGACAAAAGAACACTCCAAGCAACGCCATGAAAAGGTTATTAAAAAGCACAAGTCAGGAGATGAATGCAAGAACACTTCCAAGTCACTGAATATCCCTTGGAGTACAGTTAAGTCAATCGTCAAGAAATGGAAAGAATATGGCACAGCTGTAAATCTGCCTAGAACAGGCCATCCTCAAAAACTGAGTGACCGTGCAAGAAGGGGATTGGTGAGGGAGGCCACCAAGAAACCTATAACAACTCTGGAAGAGTTACAGGCTTCAGTGGCTGAGATGGGAGAGACTGCACAGACAGCTACAGTTGCCCAGGTGTATCAGCAGTTGCAACTTTATGGGAGGGAGACAAAGAGAAAGCCAAAGTTTAAAAAAAAACTCACATGAAATCTTGGCTGGAGTTTGTTAGAAAGAGCGTGGGAGACTGAAGTCATCTGGTCTGATGAAAGCAAAATTGAGCTTTTGGCAGTTAGACTAAATGGTATGTTTGGCGCAAGCCAAACACCGCACATCATCAAAAACGCACCATCCCTACTGTGAAGCATGCTGTGGGGATGCTTCAGTGCAGCAGGGCCTGGAAGGATTGTGAAGGTAGAGGGTAAAATGAATGTAGCAAAATACAGGGAAACCCTGGAGGAAAAGCTGATGTAGTCTGCAAGAGAACTACGACTTGGGAGAAGATTTGTTTTCCACCAAGACAATGACCCCAACCATAAAGCTGAAGCTACACAAGAATGACTTAAAAACAACAAAGTTAATGTCTTGGAGTGACCAAGTCAGAGTTTAGACTTCAATCCAATTGAGAATTTGTGGCTGGGTTGAAAAGGGCTGTTCACTCATGATCCCCATGCAATCTGACAGAGCTTGAGCAGTCTTGTAAAGAAGAATGGGGAAAAATCGCAGTGTCCAGATGTGCAAAGCTGATAGAGACCCATCCACACAGACTCAATTGCTGCCAAAGGTGCGTCTATTAAATACTGACTTGAATAGGGTGAATATCTATGCAATCTGTTATTTTGCGTTTTGTATTTGTAATTTAGATCAATTTGTAGAGATCTGTTTTTGCTTTGACATGAAAGAGTCTTTTTCTATTGGTCAGTGTCAAAAAAGCCAAATTAAATCTACTGTGATTCAGTGTTGTAAAACAATAAAACATGAAACTGTTCAGAATAATTGCTTGTGGGCTGACACATTCCAATGTCCAAGACTAAGTACCAAGGAGGTCACTGAAGTTTGGTATAGCCACTGCAGAGACTTGGTGAGGAAAAACCACATTTTAGGGCTTCCCATTATTGCACTTTGAGCTAATGGAGGCAATGTAAAAACCTCTCATCTTTATCTATCATGTAATGTATGCAGGAGATGGCAAATAAACCTTGTAAGTGAATGGAACGGTTTACCACTGTGATCGTACTGTTAAGCAATCCTCATAGAGGGATCAGAAGTGGAGACAGTGAGCAGTTTCAAGTTCCTAAGTGTCAATATCTCTGAGGACCTAACCTGCAATAATTGTGGACAGTTCCTCTTAGAACATAGAACAGTACAGCACAGAAACAGTTCCTTTAGCCCATAATGTTGAGCCGAACCAGCTAAAAAGCAAAGCAAAAATACCCAAACTCTAATCCTTCCTGTCTACACCATGTCCATATCCCTCCATCTTCCTCACATCCCATGTCCCTATCTAAATGTCTCTTAAAAGCCTCTGATGTATTTGCCTCTTCCACCATACCAGGCAGCATCTACCAGTCTCTGAGTAAAAATCTTACCCCACACATCTGCCTTGAACCTACCCCCTCTCACCTTCAATGCATGCCCTCTGGTATTAGACATTTCAACGCTGGGAGACAGTTACTCTCTGTCCACTCTATCTATGCCTCTCATAATCTTATAAATCTCTATCAGATCTCCCCACAGCCTCCGGCGCTCCAGAGAAAACAACTGAAGTTTATCCAGCCTCTCATGAATAATATATGTATGTGGTTGATTGGCCAATCTCTGCTGTACCACAGTCGTTGAAGCCCCTCAGAGTGTCAGTGGACACTGTGTACAGAAGTATCTTCAGAGATCCCTAGCCTAATCATGGAACAATTTACAATGCACCAACCAGTACATGCATCTGGACTGTGGGAAGAAACCCAAGAGGAAGTGCACACAGTCACGAGGAGAAAGTACAGACTCCTTACAGACAGTGACAGGAATTGAACCCAGGTTGCTGATACTGTAAAGCGTTGTGTTAACCACTACGCTACCGTGCCGTCACACTGGTGGTCAGGCACCAACTCTCATCCTCCCCTCCCCACCCCGGTGCCCACAGGTCAGGAGATTAGGGCCGAGGTGCAACCAAACTCAACGAGCAGCCACTTTGTATACTGCAGCCTCTTGGAATCCATAACGTGGAGTCAGGATCAGGTTTAATGTCATTGGCATGTGTCGTGAAACTTGTTGTCTTTGCGTTGGCAGTAACATTCAGTACATGGTAATAGAGAGAAAATGTGAATTACAGTAACTGTATGTGTATATGTGTATATACACACACACAATATTTAAAGTTAAATAAGCAGTGCAAAAATAGAAATAAAAATAGTCACGAGAGTGAGGTAGTGTTCATGGGTTCAGTGTCCATTCAGAAATCGGATGGCAGAGGGGAAGAAGCTGTTCCTGAATCGTTGAGTGTGTGCCTTCAGGCTTCTGTACCTCCTACCTGATGGTAGCAATGAGAAGAGGGCATGACCTGGGTGATGGATGCGGCCTTTCTGAGGCATCGCTCCTTGACGATGTCCTGGAGGCTAGTGACCATGATGGAGTTGACTAAGTTTACAACTCTGCAGTTTATTTCGATCCTGTGTGGTAGACACCCCACCCCCCATACCAGACGGGGATGCAGCTAGTTAGAATGCTCTCCACGGTACATCTGTTGAAATTCCAAGTGTTTTAATTGACAAACCAAATCTCCTCAAACTCCTAATGATATGTAGCCGCTGTCTTCTTTATAATTGAGCCCAGGTTAGATCCTCAGAGTTATTGACACCCAGGAACTTGAAATTGCTCACTCTTTCCACTTCTGAACCTTCTATGATCCTACTGTCCGTAAGGAGTTTGTACATTCTACCTGTGATCGTGTAGGTTTACTGTCCGTAAGGAGTTTGTACATTCTCCCTGTGACCATGTAGGTTTACTGTCCGTAAGGAGTTTGTACATTCTACCTGTGACTGTGTAGGTTTACTGTCCGTAAGGAGTTTGTACATTCTCCCTGTGACCGTGTAGGTTTACTGTCCGTAAGGAGTTTGTACATTCTACCTGTGACCATGTAGATTTCCTCCCACTTTCCAAAGACATGCGGATTAGTAAGAGTTGGTCAGTTGTGGGCATGGTGACATTTGTGAGCTGCCCTCAGCACATAGCAAACAGCATATTTCGCTGTATGTTTCGATGTGAGTGTGACAGAAAAATCGCCTACTTCCTTCAGAGTTTGCGTAGATTTAGCACGACATCTAAAACTTTGACTAACTTCTGGAGGTATGGTTGAGAGTATACTGACTGGCTGCACCACAGCATGGTATGGAAATACCAATGAGCTTGATTGAAAAATCCTACAAAACGTAGTGGATACAGCCCAGTCCATCAGGGGTAAAACCCTCCCCACCATTGAGCACATCTATACGAAATGTCATTTCAGGAAAGCAGCGTCCATTATCAACAACCCCACCACTCAGGTCACGCTTTCTTCTCACTGCTGCCATCAGGGAGAAGGTACAGGTGTCTCAGGTTCACACCACCAGGTTCAGGGGTAGTCATTATTCCTCAACCATCAGGCTCTTGGACCAAAGGGAATAACTTCCCTCAACTTCACTCACCCTATCATTGAATTGTTCCTACAATTAGTGGACTCACCTTCAAGGACTCTTCATCACATGTTCTCCATATTTATAGCTTATCAGTTTATTATTGTTTTTCTTTTACATTTGCAGTTTGTTCTTTGCACACTGATTGAGTGCCCACGTTGGTGCAGTCTTTCATCGATTATATTATGGATAATAATAAATCCATAACAGAATGAGCATCATCATTATGTGCCGTGTCGTATGACGTCATCATTATGTGCCATGTCGTATGACGTGGACGATCATGGCCCCATGACCATGGCTGTTCTTGGCAAGTCTTTCTACAGAAGTGGGTTGCCATTGCCTTCTTCTGGGCAGTGTCTTTACACGACGGGTGAGCCCAGCCATTATCAATACTCATCAGAGATTGCCTGGCATCAGTGGCAACATAACCAGGACTTGTGATCTCATATGACCATCCACCACCTGCTCCCATGGCTTCACATGTCTGGGGGTGGGGGGCTAAGCAGGTGCTACACCTTGCCCAAGGGAGACCTGCAGGCTAGCGGAGAGAAAGAGCACCTTACACCCCCTTTAGTAGAGACACATCTCCACCCACCATTATTGAGTATGTCCTCAAGAAGGTGAATCTCAGGGTTGTATATGGTGACGTGTACTTTGATAATAAATTTACTTTGAACATTAATCTTTATACATCAACTGTAAGCAATCATATCTGACAGTGAAGATAGGTCAAAGATTATAGCCTTCCTCTTCGTGCAATATACTTTGTTTTATTCTGGATGGGAAGAATCTGGTTGCAGTGCTGAGCAAGCTAGAACCTGTTTGTCTCCACATCACCTTTCTGAGCACAAGGACGTGGGTATAAATATGCTAGCATACATGGAATTTGAGAGCTGTCTGAAGGACGGAGTTGAAAGTCAGCCTTCCCCTGCCAGCCTTTGATAACAGTGTTTGTTTTCTTTGAACAACTTTTGGTTTTGAATTTATTTCAACAGATTTTGATAGTTGAGTATTGCTGGAAATCCTGATAAAAGCTGTTTGGATGGACCATAACCCAGTCAGGTACATTTGAAGCATTAGAATTTAGGTAACATCCCAAGGCATGTTTATTTTATTTATTGAGGTACAATAGGCCCTTTGAGCTGCACTGCCGAGCAACCCCCGACAACCCATGATTTAACCCCGACTTAATCACGGGACACTTTATGTTGACCATTTACTTATTGGCATACAACACGGAATAGGCCCTTCCCGGCCCTTTGAGCTGCACCGCCAGTAATCCCCTGATTTAATCCTAGCCTAATCATGGGACAATTTACAATGACCAATTAACCTTCAAACTGTGAGAGGGAAATGGAGCACCTAGGAGAGACTCACGCATTCCACAGGGAGGACGTGCTGACTCCTTACAGAGGACAACAGGAACTGAGCTCCGAACTCCGAGGCCCTGTGCTGTAATACAGTAGTGTCACACTAACCATGGCGACCACTAATTATCCAATTCTAATTTTCACATAAGCCCCTGCACAGAGCAATGTATAAATGGCCAGATGTTTTGCGTTTAATAATAATGCTTGAGGTCTTAGGCTCTGTGGTCTCTCTGGTGTGAGAGGAGTGACTGGTTTATTAGCTGTTATAAAGAACTGTGCTCGACACGTTTCCTCAGCTTTTGTGCCGGCTGTTCATGTTCATCTGGAATGGAATTTGAATGCACAGTGGGGAAGAGTTGGACCCAGCTTTCTTGGTTCTCTACTATGGGGAATCATCAGAGAATTATCTTCTGGCCAAATGGCACCAGTGACCAGCGGCGACATCTTACAGACAGCTTACAAGTCATCTGGATTTTCCTTTGCTTCTAAATGTACTTCTGACTTGTGATCGATTGCAGCCTGTAATTTCCCTTTTAAGAATGTATTCTTGGGCCGACTAAAACAGATGAAGAGGAATTTCTTTATCCTGAGGTGGTGAATTTGTGGAATTCATTGCCTCAGAGGGCTGTGGTGACCAAAGCAGAGGTTGATAGATTCTTAATTAATACGGATCCCAAAGGTAACAGGAAGAAGGTTGAGAGGAATAATAAATTGTCCATGATGGAATGAGGAGCAGACTTGATGGGCAGAATGGCCTAATTCTGCTCCTATGTCTTATGATCTTGTATCCTGTTAAAAAGATGGTGACTATTCACATCTGTACTCTACGACTTTATAATCTGTAAAGTCACCCAGGGATGGGGTGGAGGCACAACCATTTTTACAGTTTGGCAGCAGCATGTCCTTTGCTGTAATCCACTAAACAATACCGCTTCCGCAGACATTGTCCCTTTAGTACTGATTGTGGGCATTGAGGCTGGTACGGGGTTGTACTTGCTCAACTGAAGCAGCTGAGGGTGATGGGGGATGGGTGGCAAGTACTCACACAGTGAGTCTGTTTTATCCTTGACCTCGTGGTATAAACCTGCAGAGCAGTGTGCAGGTAATCTGTGTGTATTTGGATTACAGGATCATATTGCTCATAATCATAAATATTATAATACCAGAAGACGAATGAGCAGAATTAGGCCTTAAGGCCCATCGAGTCTGCACACCATTTCTTCATAACTGATTTATCCATCTCACCCCTATTCCCTTACCTTCTCCCCGTAACCTTTGACACCCTTATTAATCAAGAACATATCTACCTCTGCTTTAAATGCACACGGATCTTGAAATAAGACTGTATTTTAACCGTGATATCTGTACATCTGTATAAGTATTGGTCCCATTCACTTGCTTAAATGCTTCGTCCTTTACTCGTTTCAAATATTTTCAGCCACTAGAATCTGAACATTCATCACTCCATCGTAGGTAGCAGTGCAGCTGTTTGACAGTAATTCCTTCCACCCCCGTGGAAGCTGCTCGACCCACTGTGCTGCTTCAGCAGATTGCTTATTGGGGAGTGAAGCTGGTTATTTTTACTTTCAGACTGGGGTTTCCAACCTGTGGTCCATAGACCCCTCGGTTAATGGTAAGTCTCCATGGCGTAAAAAAGATTGGGAACCCTTGCTTGTGGGCATTAAATGCAGTGTATTCTAGTTAATTGGGACACATCGGGACCAGACAATTTTGGCCCACTAATATCGCTGCCCAAATTAGCCAAAGTTCCGTGGAAATAGTTAAAAGGGGATAAAAAAGACAAACTACCATTTAAGGCCGAGTCCCTTCGTCAGGACTCGGCCTGAAACGTCGACTGTACCTCTTCCTAGAGATGCTGCCTGGCCTGCTGCATTTACCAGCAACTTTGATGTGTGTTGCTTGAATTTCCAGCATCTGCAGAATTCCTGTTGTAAACTACCATTTAACTGAGTAACGGATTATCTATTTAAATGAAATATAGAACAAATTAGAACGTTACCAATGCTACTCATCATTATTATGCGCCATAAGAGCAGAATTAAGCCATTCAGCCCATCAAGTCTGCTTCTCCATTCCATCATGGCTGATCCCAGATCCCACTTAACCCTATACACCTGCCTTCTCGTCATATCCTTTGCCCTCACCAATCAGAAAACCATCAACTTCTGCCTTAAATATACCCATGGATGACCACCACCACAGTTTGTGACAGAGCATGCCACAGATTCACTATTCTTTGGCTAAAAAAATTCCTCCTTACCTCTGATCTAAAAGGTTGCCCCTCAATTTTGAGGCTGTGCCCTCTAATTCTGGATTCCCCTACCATAGGAAACATCCTCTCCACATCCACCCTGTCTAGACCTTTCAACATTCGGTCGGCTTCAATGAGATCCCCCTGCATTCTTCTAAATTCCAGTGAGTACAGACCCAAAGCTTCCAAATGCTTATCGTATAATAACCCCTTCATTCGCAAAACCGTCATCGTGAACCTCTTCTGGACTGTTTCCAATGACAACATATCCTTTCTGAGATATGACTCAAAACTGTTGACAATATTCCAAATGCAGCCGGATTAGTATATTATAAAGGCTCAGCATTATCTCCTTGCTTTTATATTCTACTCCCCTTGAAATAAATGCCTTCTCTACCACAGACTCAACCTGTAAATTAACCTTCTGAGAGTCTTGCAAGAGGACTTCCAAGTCCCTCTGTAGCTGTTGTTTGAACCTTCTCCCCATTTAGATAATAGACCGCACTATTGTTCCTTTTATCAAAATGCATTCCATCTGCCACTTTTTTGCCCATTCTTCCAATTTGTTGAAGTCACATTGCTTCCTCAGCACAACCTACCCCTCCACCTATCTTCATATCATCTGCAAACTTTGTCACAAAGCCATCAATTCCATTATCCAAATCATTGACAAACAATGTGAAAAGTAGTGGTCCCAATACTGACCCCTGAGGAACACCGCTAGGCAGACGTCCAGAAAAGGCCCCTTTTACTCCCACTCACTGCCTCCTGCCTGTCAGCCATTCCTCCCTCCATGCCAGTATCTTGCCTGTAACGCCATAGGATTTTATCTTGTTAAGCATCTTCATGTGTGGCACCTTATCAAGCGCCTTCTGAAAATCCAAATAAATGACATTTACTGCCTCTCCTGTGTCCACCCTGCTTGTTACTTCCTTGACGAACTTTTAACAGATTTGTCAGGCAAGATTTCCCTTTACAGAAACCATCCTGATTTATCATTAGTCTCCAAGTGCCCCAAAACCACATCCTTTAAATAGATTCCAACATTTTCCCAAACACTAAGGTTAGGTTAATAATTTCTGGCCAATAATTCCTTTTCTTTTGCCTGGCTGGTGTCAGTGGTCGCGTAACCAGGACTTGTGATGTGCACCAGCTGCTCATAAGACTATCTACCACCTGCTCCCATAGCTTCACATGACCCTGATCAGGTGGGAGGGGGGAGGCTAAGCAAGTGTTAACCTCGCCCAAGGGTGACCTGCAGGCTAGCAGAGGGAAGGAGCACTTTACCCCTCCTTTAAGCATCTCTCCACCCTGCTACCCAATCAATACCACTACAAAATGACCAAAACTTATGTTCCTAGTAGTCATCAACAGAGGACTGATTTACTTGTTTACTTACTATTTTTTTCGTCCTCCTTCTATATCATGTGGTGCATTGAACTGCTGCTGCTAAGTTAACAAATTTCATGACACATGCTGGTGATAATAAACCTGATTCATCAAATGCTTTTGACAATTGCATCATCCAAATCTTCATTTTCATTGTAACATTCAAGATGATTGTCAATACCTGTAAATTCTTCGTAGTGCCTAACTTGTTGAAGTAGTGAAATTGTTTCATTTTCACTCCTGACCATTTCTGGCATCTCCAAGCCTCAATGAAGGAAACTGTTCAACAACAGTCTCCTTTACAGTCCCAGTGTCCCAATAATGGAGGGAATCCTAGCTATTTTCTCGATTAGTTTTTGACCCAAAGAGTTGTCCCAAATAAGTGGCTGCCCCCAATCATCTAGAATCCACTGCACTTGTAAAGAGGTGTGTGGAAGGTGAGGTCTCTTACATTCTGTCGGAGATCAGGCTTCATATTACTGAGATGAGGACAGGTTTCTCGAAACCTGTCAGATACTGAAAGGCCTGGATGGAGTGGATGTGGAGAGGATGTTTCCTTTAGCGGGAGAGTCTAGGATCCGAAGGCAAAACCTCGGAATGAAGGGATGAGAGATGAAGATAGAACTGGGGTAAGAAGAATTTCTTCAGCCAGAGGGTGGGGAATCATTGCCACAGGAGGTTGCGGATGCCGAGTCATTAGGTGTATTTAAGACCAAGATCAATAGGCAAGGGGATTAACACTAAGTTGGCAAATTGATTTTTTATTAATTTTGTATGTATAAAGCAGTGAAAACCTATAGGAACCCACACACAATGCTGGAGGAACTCTGCAGGTCAGGCAGCATCCATACAGAGGAATAAACAGTCAGCATTTCAAGCTTCAGGACTGAGAAGGAAGGGGGCAGATGCCAGAATAAAATGGTGGGGGGTGGGGAAGGTGATGGGTGAAGCCAGGTGGGTGGGAAAGGTAAAGAGCTGGAGAAGAAGGAATATGATAGGAAAGGAGGGTGGGTCATAGGAGAGAGGGAAGAAGGAGGGGACCCAGGGAAAGTAATATTCAGGTGAGAAGAAGAGAATGGTCAGAGTGAGGAATGGGGGGAGTGTGTGAATTTGTTTATCAGAAGGAGAAATGATATGAATGCCATCAGGTTGGAGGCTTCCCAGACAGAATACAAGCTGTTGCTCCTCCACCCTGAGGGTGGCTTCATCTTGGCACAAGAGGTGGCCGTGGACCGTTATGTCGGAACAGGAGCCGCCATCCGTACAGATCTTTTCATCACATCAGTGCGCTGAAGTAGTACCCAGGAAAATAATGACAGAATGCCAAATAGTGAGAATGACATTGGGGAAAGTAGATCAGACATGGGCTGAATGGCCTCATTCTGTTCTTGCAGTATTTCCTGGCTCCTTTCCTGAGTGAGTGATCTTCTGCTTGGATTGGTGATAAATGGATCCTCACCCCCTGTGCTTTGTCTGTGTGCTGGGATTTCAAAGTTCGAAGTACATGTATTATCGAAGTATGTGTACATTATACAACTTGATATTCGTCTCCTAACAGGCAGCCTCAAAACAAAGAAATCCAAAAGAACCCATTAAAAAAATGTCTTGTCAAACACCCAATATGCAGAGGAAAAAAAACAAATCATGCAAACAATAAACATAAGCAAATAGTGTTATGAACTGAAGTCCACAAAGAATCCATCCCCAGACCCTTAATTCAGTGGAGAGTGGAGCAGGGTGCTGAATCAGCCTGTCCCTCATCTCAGACCCCGACATCCTGACCTTTTCAGTCTGGCCTGCTGCCTAAATCATCGTCCAAACTTCGGGTTCAGTCACTTTGATATGCTCTGGGGCCTGGAACCTACCACCTCAATTCGGCCTGTGCCCGACTTTCCGATCCGACCACCCCCTGTGCTTAAATCGCCATCCAAACTTCGGGTTCAGTCACTTCAATCTGCTCTTGGCGCTTGGATCCCACCACCTCGATTCGGCCTGAACCTGACCTTTGGATGTTAGGCATTTTAGCAAGAGGATTTTTTTATTTTATTGTATCAAAAGGTACAGTGTGATAACGGGCCCTTCCAGCCCACGTTATACCATCTGCCGGACAATGCTGAGGATGTTCTACAAGTCTGTGGTAGCCAGTGCGATCATGTTTGCTGTTGTGTGCTGGGGCAGCAGGCTGAGGGTAGCAGACACCAACAGAATCAACAATCTCATTCGTAAGGCCAGTGATGTTGTGGGGATGGAACTGGACTCTCTGACAGTGGTGTCTGAAAAGAGGATGCTGTCCAAGTTGCATGCCATCTTGGACAATGTCTCCCATCCACTACATAATGTACTGGTTGGGCACAGGAGTACATTCAGCCAGAGACTCATTCCACCGAGATGCAACACAGAGCGTCATAGGAAGTCATTCCTGCCTGTGGCCATCAAACTTTACAACTCCTCCCTTGGAGGGTCAGACACCCTGAGCCAATAGGCTGGTCCTGGACTTATTTCCTGGCATAATTTACATATTACTATTTAATTATTTATGGTGCAACTGTAACGAAAGCCAATTTCCCCCGGGATCAATAAAGTATGACTGTGACTATGACTATACCCATGTGACCAATTAACCCCTTCCATCTTTAGAATGTGGGAGGAACCCAGAGCACCTGGAGAAAACCCACCTGGTCTCAGAGAAAGTCCGAACTCCGTACTGGCTGTGGCGGGAATTGAACCCGGAGAACTGGCACTGATACAGTGGTTCATTAACCAATGCACTACTGTGCTGCCCTACAGGGAGAAGTGTTGTGAATGTATATCAGTCGAGGCAATAAGTTCAAAGGTGAATGGTTATGTTGCAACTTTATAAAACGCTGGTTAGGTCATATCTGCGGTATTGCATACAATTCTGGTTGCCCCACTATAGGAAGGATGTGGAGGCTTTGAAGAGGGTGCAGAAGAGGTTTACCAGGATGCTACATGGTTTAGAGGACATGTGCTATCATGAGAGGCTGGTTAAACTTGGGTTCTTTTCTCTGGAGCCGTGGAGGATGAGGGGAAATCTGATAGAGGTTTATAAGATTATGAGAGACATAGAATAGACAGGGAGAAACTGTTTCCCAGGGGTGAAATGTTTAATACCAAAGGGCATGCATTGAAGGTGAGAGGGGGTAGGTTCAAGGGGAATGTGAAGGGTAATTTTTATTACTCAGTTCCTGGGTGGATGCGTGGAATGTGCTGCTTGGTGTAGTGGTAGAGGCTTTTGAGAGAAGTTTGGGTAGGCACATGGATGTAAGGACGATGGAGGGATATGGACATGGTGTCGGTAGGAGGGATTAGCATTTGGGTGTTTTTTAAATTTGCTTTTTAGTGAGTTCAGCGTGACATTATGGGATGACTGGCCTGTTCCTGTACAGTTCTATGTTCTAACATCTGTGATCTTGTATCTTGTACTCAATGGCCTTGTACTGTACATTCTCTCCAGAAGCACTCAATAATGACCGGAATCAGATCTGCTGGTTCCGAATGCACAGACAAATAACAAAGACTGTCTCACCCGACTCATTAATGGTTTAACTATTCCGAGGCCCAGTGTATAATTGTCTGTGGTTATGTGTAGCTGCAATCCTTTTGCCTTTGTTGGGGCAGACAGTCCCTTTGAGTTTGTTGAATGGCTTCTGGTGGGAGGGCACATTTCCAGGTTGAGCTGTTCTTTCTCCAGGCTACAAGAAATGGAAACTCTTCAATTCACTGTTGGTCGGTTTGCATGTCTCGTTATCTTGTGGAACCATTAGCAGGGTTTCTTTTAATCTCCATTGTTTGCAGTGACCAAACCCAGTAAACCTGGAAAAATAGGAGGAGCAGCGGCAGTTTCATAGAACTGATGCAATAGATTCACTGGGTCTTGCTCCTTACAATGAACCACACCACCAGGTTCGGGAACAGTTATTACCTACAACCAGCAGGCTCCTAAATCAGCCTGGATAACTTCACTCACCTGAACTCTGAACTGATCCCTGAACAGAACCTTTCCTATCAGACTCCCCCTCCTCCAGCCCTGTATCTCTTTCACCAATCAGCTACCCAGCTCTTTACTTCACCCCACCCCCTCTCCCAGTTTCACCTGTCACCTACCACCTTCTACTTCTTCCTCCTCTCCCCCAACCTTCCTACTCTGACTTCTCCCCTTCCTCTCTGGTCCTGAAGGGTCTCAGCCCAAAATGTCAACTGTTCACTCTTTTCGATAGATGCTGCCTGACCTGCTGAGTTTCTCCAGCTTTCTGTGCGTGTTGCTTTGGATTTCCAGATCTCCTCGTGTTTGTGACTGAACACAATATGTAGACTCACTTTCAAGGACCCTACAACTCACGTTCTCGGTATTATTTATTTATTATTGTCCTCCCTCACCTTCATTCAGGGCCCCAGGTATTCCAGGTGAGGCAATGCCTCACCTGCGAATCTGCCAGGGTCATCTTTTGTGTCCAGTGCTCCCGATGCGGCCTTCTCTACATTGGTGAGACCTGTCGTAAATTGGGGGACCGCTCTGTCGAGCACCTCCGCACCATCTGCCACAAGTGGGACTTTCTGGTGGCCAAGGACTGCATTTCCCGTTCCCGTTCCGACATGTCGGTCTGTGGCTTGCTCTTGTGCCAGAATGAGGCCACCCTCAGGGTGGAGGAGCCACAACTCATATTCTATCTGGGTCGACTCCAACCTGATGGCATAAATACAGATTTCTCCTTCTGGTAAATAAGCTCTCCCCACCACCACCCCCACTTTATTCTCCACTCTGACCTTGTACTTCTTCTCACCTGCCTGTTACTTTCCCCTGGGTCCCCTTCTCCTTCCCTTTCTCCTATAGTCCACTCTCTCCTATTAGATTCCTTCCTCTCCACCTTTTTATTCTGGCATCTTTCGTCTTCCTTCGCAGCCCCGAAGAAGGGTCTTGGCCGGAAACGATGACTGTTTATTTCCACAGATGCTGTCTGACCTGCTGAGTTTCTCCAGCATTCTGTGTTGGTTATTTGTTATTAGTTATTTTTAGTTTGTTCTCTTTTGCACATTGGTTGCTTGTCTGTCTTTGTGTGTAGTTTTTCATTGATTCCATTGTACTTCTTTGTTTTACTATGAAGGAAAATGAATCACAAGGTAGTGTATAGTGACAAATACGCAGTTTGATAATAAATTAACTTTGAACTTTAAATGTGGAGACTAGTGTTAATAACATTGGTCAGTTCGTTGCATGTTTGCAATTGGACATCAAAGTTCAAAGTAAATTTTATTATCAGAGTACATATATGTCACCATATACAACCCTGAGCTTCATTTTCCTGTGGGCATACTCAGCAAATCTATAGAACAGTAACTGTAAACAGGATCAATGAACAACAGACTGTGGAAATGCAAATATAAATAAATAGCAATTAATAAGGAAAGCATGAGATAAAGAGTCCTTAAGGTGTATGTGGTGTCCAGGGAGGGGTAGCACCTCTGGTGGTGGGCTTGTTGCACTCCGCCCAGGGGGACCTTGCCCACCATTGGTCCCCACCTGCCACCCAGCTCTCACCTGTGGCTCCAGGTAACTGTTTGCATGTGACAATGGCCACACCCCGGTACACTGCATTGACAGGTGGGCTAAACCAGGTGAGGGTAGCTGGGAACCTCCAACCCCAGTGATACAGAGATATGCCAGCATGTGAAGCCAGTTCCGGCAGATTGGGTGGATGAGATCAACTACAGGATCCAACGAGCAAGAAGGCGGTACTGCAATGCGCCATGGAGAGCACAGAAGGCGTCATGGCTATCCACTGCGGCCGAGGAAGTCTCCTGACGTGACAATTTTCCGTACCATTGGACCAAGGTTTTTGAGGCCGAGAGAGTGGAACAGCTTTCTCACTATAAAACTCCTCCCGCACAGATTTTTCTCCGTGCAGTTCTACGATCCCTCCTGTACTGACCATGTTCTGTCTATAGTGGTGGACATGGGAGCTGCACAGAGAAACGTCGTCGTCGGAAACAATGGGCAACCAACACAAAGTGAGATCATTGCAAACACGAGGAATTCTGCAGATGCTGGAAATTCAATCAACACACATCAAAGTTGCTGGTGAACGCAGCAGGCCAGGCAGCATCTCTAGGAAGAGGTACAGTCGACGTTTCAGGTGGAGACCCTTCGCCAGGCCATTGTCTCCTTTCACCTCACTCCTTCCGAATGCTCTGCTCTCCACTCCCTCCACAACAATCCTAACCTTACTATTAACCCCGCCGATAAGGGGGGTGCTGTTGTAGTCTGGCGCACTGACCTCTACCTTGCCGAGGCACAGCGACAACTGGCAGATACCTCCTCTTATTTACCCCTTGATCGTGACCCCACTAAGGAGCACCAGGCCATTGTCTCCGTGAGATCATTGGTTGTGGGAACATCTCAATGAATGGGCAAGTGAGTGTAGTTATCCCCTTTTGTTTAAGAGCCTGATGGTTGAGGGGTAGTAACTGTTCTTGGACCTAGAGGTGTGTGTCCTGAGGCTCTTGTACCTTCTACCTGATGGCAGCAGCAAGAAGAGGGCACAGCCTGGGTGGTGAGGGTCTCTGATGATGGATGCTGCTTTCTTACCACAGCGTTTCATGTAGATGTGCTCGGTGGTTGGGAGGGTATCCATTCAGCAGTAGGGACTGCTGTGGATCAAGGAGGCAGCTCACCACCACCACCTCAAGGGCAACTAAATGCAGCCTGTGGAGCCACATCCGCTGAATGCTCCATCACGGGCACTAGCCTCCGTAGTATCCAGGACATCTTTGGGGAGCGACGCCGCAAAAAGGCAGCATCCATCATTAATGACCCCCATCAGCCAGGTTGTGCCTTGTCCTCATTGCTACCATCAGGGAGGAGGTACAGGAGCCTGAAGACACACACTCAATGATTCAGGAGCAGCTTCTTCCCCTCTGCCATCCGATTTCTGAATGGACATTGAACCCGTGAACACTACCTCACCACTTTCCCCTCTCATATTGCATTACTTATTTAATTTAACTCTTTAATATACATATACTTGCTGTAATTCAGTTGTTTTCTCTATTATTGTGTATTGTATTGCTGCCGCAAAGTTAACAAATTTCACAACGTTTGCAAGTGATACTAACGTAAACACGAGGAATTCTGCAGATGCTGGAAATTCAAGCAACACACATCAAATTTGCTGGTGAACGCAGCAGGCCAGGCAGCATCTCTAGGAAGAGGTCATTGCCAGCAAATTTGCTGTGTGTTGCGAGTGATACTAAACCTGATTCTGGGTCTGAGTATAAAAACTCGAACTTTGTACTGGTGGGTGTGTTTGCGATTTTATTTCACATGTTCAGGATGCTGGCAGAAATGTATTTACTGCTTAATCCTAGATACTTGCATAACTGGTTGCTATGCCACTTGAAATTAAACATCAGTGTAGCACAGGCAACACACACAAAACCCTGGAGGATCTCAGCAGGTCAGGCGGCATCTATGGAAATGAATTAACGGTTGCTGTTTTGGGCTGAGGCCCTTCATCAGGACTGGAAATGAAAGGGGAAAGAAAGAAGGTGGGGGAGGAGGAGGCTGTATTCGCTGTAAAGACTTCCAGGGATCATTTATCACAAAGAAGGTCATTTGTCCCAATAGTTCCTGCAGGTAGCTGTGCTTCCTCCTGGCAGATTTACTTCCCCAGAGGTCAGTGGCAAACATATTTGAGTTTTTCTTTACAACTCAGAAGTTATTTGATAGTCCTGGTACTTTCATCACGTGCCACGTTCAGAGTCAGGTTTAATATGTCATAAAACTTGTCCTTGCAGTACAATGCAATATACGTTAATAGAAAAAACTGAGTTACAGTAAATATATACATATATATATTAAATAGTTGAATTAAATAAGTAGTTCAAAAATAAAAATTTTTTAAAATGTAGTGAGGTAGTGTTCATGGGTTCAATGCCTATCCAGAAATCCGTTGGCAGAGGGGAAGAAGTTGTTCCTGAATCGTTGAGAGTGTGCCTTTGGGCTCCTGTACCTCCTCCCTGATGAAAACAGGGCATGTCCTGGGTGATGGGGGCCCTTAATAATAGATGTCACCTTTTTGAGGCATCGCTCCGTGAAGATATCCTGGATACCACGGAGCCTGGTGTGGCTGATGGAGCTGACTAACCTCGAAGTTTATTCCGATCCCTCCCCCACCCCCATACTGGGCGGGGATGCAGCCAGTTAGAATGCTTTCCACGGTACGTCTGTTGAGATATAGTCTCTGTCATCCCGTCTTTCTAGCTGCATCAATATGTTGGGCCCCCATCTCACTTCGGTTTCTTGGCCCATCACTGTGATTATCACGAGTGGGAATCAACTGATTTCCATTCAGCTGAGCCAGGGTTGAGTTGGGACTGGTTCCTGATCTGTTCTTTGTTGCCTGACCTAGAAAATCCTGCAAATTGATTGCTGGCAACTCACTATTGCTCCCACCCACAACTGTCTACAATCCCCAGTGCTCACCAGCCACCTGCTAACTCCTTTGCCGGTCTGCTACTGCTCTGCAGGATGAGGGAGCATGAAGTTAGCCAGGGTTCACAGGTAATGCCTGCATTGCAAAGTACAAGGGTGCAGGCAGCACGGAGATTTGGCTTTGATACAATTCATTATTAAATCATCCAAACCAACAATACACCAAGAACAGTGTAGAGGACTGGTGAGCCTCTACAGATGTACTGTGGAGAGCAGTCTAACTGGTTGCATGGCTGTCTGGGTTGGGGAGGGGGGCATTGCACAGCTTTGAAGTAAGCAGCAGAGAGATGTAAACTCAGTCAGCTCCACTGTGGGCACTAGCCTCCGTAGTATCCAGGGCATCACACAGAGAGGGCTGGGTGCTTGGACTGCACTTTCAGCAGCGGTGGTAGAGGCGGATACAATAGGGTCTTTTAAGAGACTCTTAGATAGGTACATGGAGCTTAGAAACATAGAGGGCTATGTGCTAAGGAAATTCTAGGCATTTTCTAGAGGAGGTTACATGGTCAGCACAACATTGTGGGCCGAAGGGCCTGTAATGCACTGTAGATTGTTATATTTCTGTCTTCAAAAGATGATGCCTCGAAATGGCAGCATCCATCACTAAGGACTCCCCATCATCCAGGACATGCCATCTTCTCATTGGTACCACTGAGGAGGAGGTAGAGCAGCCTGAAGACATACAGTCAAAGTTTTAGGAATAGCTTCATCTCTGCCGCTGTCAGATTTCTGAATGCACGATGAACTGACCCATGAACACTACTCTCTTGCATTACTTATTTAATTTTGTAGATATATATTTCTTACTGTAATTTATTGTATTTTTATCTTTGGCACTGTGCTGCTGCTGCAGAACAATAAATTTCACAACATTTGTCAGTGATATTAATTCTGATCCTGAAGGGAAAACAATGTAAAAGCATTCTCCGCTGTAATCGCGAATTGTGTCTCCCACCACCCCCCCACCCCCCACCCCCATGCTCAGGCTGGATGTGGCCTCAGTCAATTCTTTTGCTTACAGTTTGAACGTTATCTGGCGTCCGTGTGGTATGGGATGGGCGATCATGGTCTTTCCATGACCATGATTGTTCTTGGCAAACTTTTCTACAGGAGTGGTCTGCTATTGCTGCCTTCTGGGCAGTGTCTTTACAAGATGGGTGATCCCAGCCATTATCAGTACTCTTCAGAGATTGTCTGCCTGGCGTCAGTGGTCGCATAACTAGGACTTGTGATCTGCACCAGCTCCTTGTACGACCACCCACCATCATGGCTTCACATGACCCTGATACACCTGCCCAAGGGTGACCTGCAGGCTAGCAGAGGGAAGCAGCACCTTACACCTTTGGTAGAAATGTATCTCCACCCTGCCAACCTTTGTTTAGAGCGACAGGCAGAAAAGTTGAGTTGGGAGAGGAATCGGAATGCAGAGCAGTGTAAGGCGACAATCAACAATGGGTATATCAATCATTAGGTCAAAGTGAGTGTGAATCTGAATCAGGATGTCGATCTGGGGGGGAGAAAATTCGGGGGAAGATGGCGGCGCGACGACAGCGCGCACAGCCTCTCCGGTGATGAATAGCTGTTATCTGTCAAGTAGGGGACCGTGCACAATTCTGATTTGATGGAGGTAGACGTGAGTGCATAGCGGAACAGCTGGAAAACTTCTGAAATGTCTGCTTTGCTACCGCTGCTACTGTGTGGTAACCGGAATCTCTGGAGCTGAAGGCCTCGAAATCCTCGGCTTTGCGTGTTTCAGCGGCCCAGGAGAGGTCGAAGGCGCTCGGCAGAGGATGGCGCTCGGGAGGCTGTATCAGAGAGGCTAGTTGGAAGCTCGAAGTTTTCGGACGGATGGACTCAGGGTCGGCTGTGGTCGGCTGCTTCCGAGGCATCGGCAAGTTGACGGTGCCTGGAGGTTTATGGCAGGGAGTTTCTCCCTTTTGCCGCCACTATCGGGGACTCGGGAACTTTGAGACTTTTTTTTACTGTGCCTATGAACTGTTCTTTATCAAATTATGGTATTGCTTTGCACTGCTGTAACTATATGGTATAATTATGTGGTTTTGTCAGTGTTAGTCTTTGGTCTGTCTTGTTTTCAGTGATATCACGCTGGAGAGACATTGTATCATTTCTTAATGCACGTATGCATTTCTAAATGACAATAAAAGA
Organism: Mobula birostris; assembly: GCF_030028105.1. NCBI lineage: Eukaryota > Metazoa > Chordata > Chondrichthyes > Myliobatiformes > Myliobatidae > Mobula > Mobula birostris. Next base: position 6,822,775 of record NC_092379.1, on the reverse strand, counting down.
GGACTGAGTGTTCTCGTAATCTAAAATAGAAGTCCAACATACACATGGGTTAGGACTTTATTTCTTGGAACGTAGAAATTTGAGCGGATAGTTGATAGATGTGTACAAAATTATGAGTGGTATAGACAGGGTAAATGCAAGCAGGCTTTTTCCACTGAGGTTGGGTGGGACTACAACCAGAGGTCATGAGTTAAGTATGAAAGATGAAAAGTGTGAAAGACGAAAACTCTTCACTCAGAAGGTTCTGAAAGTGTGAAACGAGCTGCCAGCACAAGTGGTGCATGCAAGCAAGGTTGAAGTTTTCTTCAACCTTTAAGAAAAGTTTGGATAGGTACGTGGATGGTAGGGATATGGAGGACTATGGTACCAGTCATTGGGAGTGGGTCAGCATGGACGAGATGGGCTGAAGGGCCTGTTGCTGTGCTTTATGTTTCTTTGACATGCAAAAAGGCATGGGGAAGTTAGACCTAAGTTACACTGATAGAGCCTGGTAACATGTTAACAACAGGAATTCTGCAGATGCTGGAAATTCAAGCAACACACATCAAAGTTGCTGGTGAATGCAGCAGGCCAGGCAGCATCTCTAGGAAGAGGTGCAGTCGACGTTCCGGGCCGAGACCCTTCGTCAGGACTAACTGAAGGAAGAGTGAGTAAGGGATTTGAAAGTTGGAGGGGGAGGGGGAGATCCAAAATGATAGGAGAAGACAGGAAGGGGAGGGATGGAGACAAGAGCTGGACAGGTGATAGGCAAAAGGGATACGAGAGGATCATGGGACAGGAGGTCCGGGAAGAAAGACAAGGGGGGGGGAACCCAGAGGATGGGCAAGGGGTATATTCAGAGGGACAGAGGGAGAAAAAGGAGAGTGAGAGAAAGAATGTGTGCATAAAAATAAATAACGGATGGGGTACGAGGGGGAAGTGGGGCATCAGCGGAAGTTTGAGAAGTCATTGTTCATGCCATCAGGTTGGAGGCTACCCAGATGGAATATAAGGTGTTGTTCCTCCAACCTGAGTGTGGCTTCATCTTTACAGTAGAGGAGGCCGTGGATAGACATGTCAGAATGGGAATGGGATGTGGAATTAAAATGTGTGGCCACTGGGAGATCCTGCTTTCTCTGGCGGACAGAGCGTAGATGTTCAGCAAAGCGGTCTCCCAGTCTGCGTCGGGTCTCACCAATATATAAAAGGCCACATTGGGAGCACCGGACGCAGTATATCACCCCAGCCGACTCACAGGTGAAGTGTTGCCTCACCTGGAAGGACTGTTTGGAGCCCTGAATGGTGGTAAGGGAGGAAGTGTAAGGGCATGTGTAGCACTTGTTCCGCTTACACGGATAAGTGCCAGGAGGGTCCCCCTTCGCCCACACCTCAGCGAGTTCCGTGTTCGCCATGATGCGGAACTTTTCTTCCGCCGTCTCCGTCTCCGAGCCTACTTCTTCGGCAAGGACTCTTCCACCCCCACCGATGACCCCTTCTCCCGTCTTCAACCCTCCTCTTCTTCATGGACACCCCGCTCTGGTCTTCTGCCTGCTCTGGATCTCTTTATTGCTAACTGCCGACAGGACATCAATCGTCTCGACTTCACCACACCTTGTCCCCATTCCAACCTCACTCCTTCGGAACGCTCTGCTCTCCACTCCCTCCGCACTAATCCTAACCTTATTATTAAACCTACCGATAAGGGGGGTGCTGTTGTAGTCTGGCGTACTGACCTCTACCTTGCCGAGGCACAGCAACAACTCGCAGATACCTCCTCTTATTTACCCCTCGATCGTGACCCCACAAAGGAGCACCAGGCCATTGTCTCCCACACCATCACCGACTTTATCCGCTCAGGGGATCTCCGATCCACTGCTACCAACCTTATAGTTCCCACACCCCGCACTTCCCGTTTCTACCTCCTACCCAAGATCCACAAACCTGCCTGTCCTGGCCGACCTATTGTCTCAGCTTGCTCCTGCCCCACCGAACTCGTTTCTGCATACCTCGACACGGTTTTATCCCCCCTTGTTCAATCCCTTCCGACCTATGTTCTTGACACTTCTCATGCTCTTAAACTTTTCGATGATTTTAAGTTTCCTGGCCCCCACCGCTTTATTTTCACCATGGATGTCCAGTCCCTATATACTTCCATCCCCCATCAGGAAGGTCTCAAAGCTCTACGCTTCTTTTTGGATTCCAGACCTAATCAGTTCCCCTCTACCACCACTCTGCTCCGTCTAGCGGAATTAGTCCTTACTCTTAATAATTTCTCCTTTGGCTCCTCCCACTTCCTTCAAACTAAAGGTGTAGCTATGGGCACCCGTATGGGTCCTAGCTATGCCTGCCTTTTTGTTGGGTTTGTGGAACAATCTATGTTCCGTGCCTATTCTGGTATCTGTCCCCCACTTTTCCTTCGCTACATCGACGACTGCATTGGCGCTGCTTCCTGCACGCATGCAGAACTCGTTGACTTTATTAACTTTGCCTCCAACTTTCACCCTACCTTCAAGTTTACCTGGTCCATTTCCGACACCTCCCTCCCCTTTCTAGATCTTTCTGTCTCTGGAGACAGCTTATCCACTGATGTCTACTATAAGCCTACTGACTCTCACAGCTATCTCGACTATTCCTCTTCTCACCCTGTCTCTTGCAAAAACGCCATCCCCTTCTCGCAATTCCTCCGTCTCCGTCGTATCTGCTCTCAGGATGAGGCTTTTCATTCTAGGACGAGGGAGATGTCTTCCTTTTTTAAAGAAAGGGGCTTCCCTTCCTCCACTATCAACTCTGCTCTTAAACGCATCTCCCCCATTTCACGTACATCTGCTCTCACTCCATCCTCCCGCCACCCCACTAGGAATAGGGTTCCCCTGGTCCTCACCTACCACCCCACCAGCCTCTGGGTCCAACATATTATTCTCGGTAACTTCCGCCACCTCCAACGGGATCCCATCACTAAGCACATCTTTCCCTCCCCCCCTCTGCATTCCGCAGGGATCACTCCCTACGCAACTCCCTTGTCCATTCGTCCCCCCCATCCCTCCCCACTGACCTCCCTCCTGGTACTTATACGTGTAAGCGGAACAAGTGCTACACATGCCCTTACACTTCCTCCCTTACCACCATTCAGGGCCCCAAACAGTCCTTCCAGGTGAGGCAACACTTCACCTGTGAGTCGACTGGGGTGATATACTGCGTCCGGTGCTCCCGATGTGGCCTTTTATATATTGGCGAGACCCGACGCAGACTGGGAGACCGCTCTGCTGAACATCTACGCTCTGTCCGCCAGAGAAAGCAGGATCTCCCAGTGGCCACACATTTTAATTCCACATCCCATTCCCATTCTGACATGTCTATCCACGGCCTCCTCTACTGTAAAGATGAAGCCACACTCAGGTTGGAGGAACAACACCTTATATTCCGTCTGGGTAGCCTCCAACCTGATGGCATGAACATCGACTTCTCTAACTTCCGCTGATGCCCCACCTCCCCCTCGTACCCCATCTGTTACTTATTTTTATACGCACATTCTTCCTCTCACTCTCCTTTTTCTCCCTCTGTCCCTCTGAATATACCCCTTGCCCATCCTCTGGGTCCCCCCCCCCCCCCGGTCTTTCTTCCCGGACCTCCTGTCCCATGATCCTCTCGTATCCCTTTTGCCAATCACCTGTCCAGCTCTTGGCTCCATCCCTCCCCCTCCTGTCTTCTCCTATCATTTTGGATCTCCCCCTCCCCCTCCCACTTTCAAATCCCTCACTCACTCTTCCTTCAGTTAGTCCTGACGAAGGGTCTCGGCCTGAAACGTCGACTGCACCTCTTCCTAGAGATGCTCTGCATTCACCAGCAACTTTTATGTGTGTTCTGGTAACATGTTAGTCAGTTTGAATTTATTGTCATCTGTGCAGGTACAGGTTGGTACAAAGAGTAACTCATAGCAGCATCACAGAAAACACACCGAAAATAAATTATACATGACAGTGAAAAGGGGGGAAATGTCTGCAAAATCAAAACATTTGTGCAGAGAAAAAAAACAATCAGTGAGAAGTCCACTGTAGTACAAGAGATGGTCTCCAGTGTAAGGTAGGATTGGAGTTGGGCACGTCAGTTTAAGAACCTGATGATTGTAGGAAAGTGTTCCTGAACCTGTTGATGTGGGACTTCAAGCTTCTGAACCTCCAACTTAGGGTGGCGGGATGGAGATGCACCTCTGCCAAAGGAGATGTAAGGAGCTCCTTCCCTCCACTATTCTGCAGGTCACCCTTGGGCAAGGTGTAGCACCTGCTTCGCCCCTGATCAGGATCACGTGAAGCCACAGGGGCAGGTGGTGGAGCAGCCGGTGCAGATCACAAGTCCTGGTTATGCGACCACAGACGCCAGGCAGACAATCTCTGAGGAGTGTTGATAATGGCCGGGGTGGGGGTAGAAAACTTTGCCAAGAACAATCATGGTCATTGAAAAACCACGATGACCCATGTCACGCTACACAGCACCTAATGAATGAACCTCCTACCTGCTGGTAGCAGTGGGAAGAGGGCATGACTCAGGTGGCGGGTATCCTTGACAGATATCATCTTCCGCTGATGGTGCAAGTGGTGGAGATGGCTTTGCCTGTGATGGACTGGGCTGTGTTCCCTACTCTCTGCAGCCTCTTGCATTCCTGTAACCAATCAGGATATTTTCAACAATGCATCTGTAGAAGCTTGTTAAAAGTATGGTGACATGCTATGGTGTATGGTGTCCTTAAGCTTGTAAGACAGTCGAAGGAGTGGCACTCTCACATGATTGTATCTGTGTTGAACCCAAGGCAGGTCACCCAAGGTGGACACGGAGATAACAGTCAAAGTCAAAAGTTTCAGTTTTTAAAAAAAACTTTTGTGCTCCTTGTGGTTAAATGGTATTTGATATGGTCTCTTCATGCAAACTAGGGGCCAACACTCTGGCTAATATTTAACACTACAACAGCAAACATTTGGTGTTAATCACATGCACATTTGAATTCTCTTATCTTCTGCAAGTTAAGGTGTCTACAGTTGTTCGCTTGCAGAGGGAAACCAGTTTTGTAGAAGAAAATTCATTGTGGTGAGAAAAGGCTGAGGGAATTTGAAAACTTGGAAATAAGAGAAAGAAAATTAATTACTTCTTGGCTTGCATTCCTTATGACATTTTTTTGTTGCTTGTAACAAATTCTGGTTCAAATCAGCAATTGGTTAATTAACAACTTTAAAGATAAAGATAAAGGATTAGCTTTATTTGTCACATGTTCTTCACTCTGGAAGACACTAGCAGTATGGTGGAAGTTCCAGGATTCAGGGGTTATGAACTTACTGTAACTAGAGATAAGGTTCTTGGGAAACTGAAATGTCTGAAGATAGCTAAGTCACTTAGAGCAGATGCTGTACACCCCAGGGTTCTGAAAGTGGTGGCTGAAGAGATTATGGAGGCGTTAGTAATGATCTTTCAAGAATCACTAGATGCTGGAATGGTTCCAGAAGACTGGATAATTGCAAATGTCACTCCACTTTTTAAGAAGGGAGAGAGGCAGAAGAAAGGAAACTATAGGCCAGTTAGTCTGACCTCAGTGGTTGGGAAGATGTTGGAGTTAGTTAAGGATGAGGTCTCAGGGTACTTGGAGGCACAATAAAATAGGCCATAGTCAGCATTGTTTCCTCAAGAGAAAATCTTGCCTGACGAATCTGTTGGAATTCATTGAAGAAATAACAAGCAGGATAGACAAGGAGAATCGGTTGAAGTTGTGTACTGGGATTTTCAGAAGGCCTTTGACAAGTGGCCACACATGAGGCTACTTAACAAGCGACAAGCCCATGGTATTACAGGGAAGTTTCTAGCGTGGAAAAGCAGTGGCTGACTGGCAGAAGACAGAGAGAAGGCATAAAGGGCACTTTTTCTGCCTGCCTGCCTGTGACTAGCCTGTGATGGGACCAATTCTTTTTACACTATATGTCAGTGATTTGGATGATGGAATCGAAGGCTTTGTTGCAAAGTTTGCAAACGATATGAAGATAGGTGGAGCAGCAGGTAGTTTTGAGGAAATAGGCTACAGAAGGACTTGGATTAGGAGAATGGGCAAAGAAATGGCAGATAGAATACAGTGTTGGGAACTGTATGGTCATGCATTTTGGTAGAAGAAATGAAAGAGTTGACTATTCGTCAAATGGAGAGAAAATACAAAAAAGCAGAGGCACAAAGGGACTTGGGGGTCCTTATGCAGGATTCCCTAAAGGTTAATTTGAGTGTTGAGTCTGTGGTAAGGAAGGCAAATGCATTTTAAGAGTACTACAATATAAAAGCAAGGATGTAATGTTGAAACTTTATAAAGTGCTGGAGAGGCCTTGCTTGGGAGCATTGTGAGCAGTTTTGGGCCCATTAGGGTGTGCTGAAACTGGAGAGGGTTCAAAAGAGGATTGAATGTCTTGTCATGTAAAGAGCGTTTGATAGCTCTGGGCCTGTATTCACTAGAATTCAGAAGAATGAGGGGTGACCTAATTGAAACCTATCGAATGGTGAAAGGCCTTGATAGAGTGGGTATGGAGAGGATGTTTCCTGTGGTGAGAGAGTCTAAAACCAGAGGACACAGCCTCAGAATAGAGGGGCATCCCTTTAGAAAAGAGATGAGGAAATTCTTTAGCCAGAGAGTGGTGAATCTGTGGAATTCATTGCCACAGGCAGCTGTGGAGGCCAAGTCTTTATGTATGTTTAAGGCAGAGGTTGATAAATTCTTGATTGGTCAAGGCATTAAGGGATACGGAGAGTAGGCAGGAGATTGGGGCTGAGAGGGAAAATTGGATCAGCCGTGATGAAATCGCAGAACAGACTCGATGGGCCAAATAGCCTAATTCCACTCCTATGTCTTATGGATTTACAGTACATCAAAACACAGTGTCCACGGTAACTATCAGGTGCCATGGTAGAGTAGTGGTTAGTGTGATGCTATTACAGCTTGGGGCAATTTCAGAGTTCAATTACAATGTCATCCGCAAGAAGTCTGTACGTCCTTACTGTGAGTGAGTGCTCCAATTTTCTCCCATATTGCAAAGACATCGCAGTTGGAAACATAGAAACATAGAAAACATACAGCACAATACAGGCCCTTCAGCCCACAAAGATGTGCCGAATGTCCCTACCTTAGAACTACCTAGGCTTTACCCATAGCTCTGTATTTTTCTAAGCTCCATGTAGCCATCCAGGAGTCTCTTAAAAGACCTTACCATCTCCACCTCCACCACCGCCGCCGGCAGCCCATTCCACGCACTCACCACTCTGCGTAAAAAAAACTTACCCCTGACATCTCCTCTGTACCTACTTCCAAGCACCTTAAAACTGTGCCCTCTCATGCTAGCCATTTCAGCCCTGGGGAAAAGCCTCTGACTATCCACACGATCCTGTCATTATCTTGTACACCTCTATCAAGTCACCACTCATCCTCCGTTGCTCCAAGGAGAAAAGGCCAAGTTTTCTAAACCTATTCCCATAAGGCATGCTCCCCAATCCAGTCAACATCTGTGTAAATCTCCTCTGCACCCTCTCTGTGGTTTCCACGTCCTTCCTATAGTTAATAGGTTAATTGGTCATTTGAAGTTGTCCTGTGATTAGGCTAAGTGTTAAGTAGGTGGGTTGCTGAGCGGTGTGGCTTGTAGGGCCAGAAGAAACTGTTTGGCAATGTATCTCTCAAAAAACACAGTGAAGCACATCTTTCTGCGTCAACAACAAATACAGTCCCGGGATGTGACAGGGCAGCCTGCACTTGGCCCATCATTCAGTGGAATGTGGGAGGAGACTGGAGAATCCAGAGGAAACTCGCACAGTCACAGAGAAGCAGGGAAATTGATCCCCACTCAGTAATCATAGTCGTAGGGTCATAGAAAAGTACAGCACAGAAACAGGCATTTCAGTCCATGCCACAACATTTAAACTGCGTACTCCCATTGACCTGTACTGGGACTGTAGCCTTCTGTACCCCTGCTATCCATGTACCTATCCCAACTTCTCTTAAACGTTGAAATCAAGTTCATGTGCACCACTTGGGGTTGTTCCACACTCTCACTGCCCTCTGAGTGAGGAAGATTCCCCTCATGTTCCCTTTAAACTTTTCACCTTTCACCCTTAACCCATGACCTCTGGTTGTGGTCCCACTCAACCTCAGTGGGAAAACCCTGCTTGTGTTTACCCTGTCTATACCCCTCATAATTTTGTAAACCTCTATCAAATCTCCCCTCAGTCTTCTACATTCTAAGGAATCACGTCCTAAGCTGTTCAATCTTTCCTTATAACTCAGGTCCTGCAGACCCTACAAAGTCCCTGTATTGTACAAGTGGCGCTGTAAAGCGATGCAGTAATCACCATGCTACTGCGGCTGCCCGAAAACTTTATTAAAACGTCTGAAAAGTCCCCAACCCAAAATGGAGTATTAGCCAAATGCACATGAGTTAGTCTGTCAATAGTATCACCATGTACATTGCTGGTGGCTAAATTAGAAATTACTTGTGTTCAGAATGCTGTTGAGCCACTGCCTACAGAGGCATAGCTTCCCATTGGCTCCGAATGTTGGACAGGGAAGAGTAATTGAGTTCAGATTATGAGAAGGGGTTCTTAGTCACCTGGTCCCCCAGGTGAGGTTTTGACATCCCTTTGGGATTGTACCATGGAGAGCATTCTAATTGTCTGGTATGGGGGGGGGGGGGTGCTATTGCACAAGATCAAAGTAAGCTGCAGAAAGTTGTAAACTTAGTCAGCTCCATCATGGGCACTAGTCTCCATAGTACCCAGGACATCTTCAAGGAGCAGTGCCTCAGAAAGGTAGCATCCATCATTAAGGACCCCCATCACCCAGGACATGCCCTCTTCTCATTGTTACTGTCAGGAAGGAGGTACAGGAGCCAGAACTCAATGCTTCAGGAAGGGCTTCTTCCCCTCTGCCATCTGATTTCTGAATGGACATTGAATCCATAAACACTATATCACTACTTTTTTATTTCAATTTTTCACTACTTAATTCAACTATTTAATAAATATGCATTTACTGTAATTCAGTTTTTCTCTTATTATGTATTGCATTGTACTGCTGCCGCAAAGACAACAAATTTTACAACCTGTTCTGGTGATACTAAAACCCAATTCTGATTCTCCACCAAATAGATTTCGACAATGTTAATCCATGGAGACTCAAATCACTAGTCAAAAGTTGTTGAAGAATCCAGGTTAATTATTATTTTGTCCCAGTTCCTTTTGAATTAATTCCCAGGGTGTGGGAGTCGCTGACATTTATTGACCATGGAATGCCCTTTACATGAACCATTCTGTTGGTGAGGTTAACAGTCTGTAACAGAAAGAGAGAGTAGAAATTTTCTCAAAGTTCAAATATATATAGTGTATATATAGCTAGAGTGCCTAAGACTTTTGCACAGCTCTGTAGTAATTTTATGTATTGTGCTGTACTGCTGCCACAAAAAAAAAACAAATTTCATGACATATGAATGATGATAACCCTGATTTACTGATCTGGGTCTCTATTGTGGACTGAGAGTGGGAAGGGAAAGGGGAGGGAGTGGGAAGTACCAAAGAGACATCCGGTAATTATCAATAAACCAACTGTTTGGAATCATGTGACCATGCCTTGTGTCTCAGGTCTGAGTGTATTTGTACCCCCTCCGCTTGATGCTGTCCTGGTACTCGTGCCACCTGTCCCACACCCCTCCTGTGGCACTCCACCCTCACCGTTCCTAACAGGCTTTCGTCCTGCCACATGGAGAAATACAGCATTGTGTAAATGACTTAGGTGCCCTGCCTGTGTGCTCAGACATTTCCACAGTGCTGTGTATGTCACCGTATACAACCCTGAGATTCATTTTCTTGTGGGCATACTCAATAAATCCATAACAGAATAATAGTCATAACAGAATCAATGAGCAACCTCAGTGACTTGGGCGTTCAACCAATGTGCTAAAGACAGACTATGCCGATTTTTAAAAAAGTAATTAAATAATAATAAATAAGCAATAATTATCAAAAGCGTACATGAACCTGGTCTGGAATAAAATTAAAAGGCTTGATTCTGGACAATCCAGACCCAGTCCAAAGACACTTTCTATATACCTGATCCTGCTCCACAGCCTTGCCCACAAGCCCAGTACAACACCCACTCAAACCAGTAATGTGGGGTTTACCTGAATGGCCCCAATTAACATGGAATAATGTATGCTAAGTGGTGTAGTTATTAATTTATGAAGCTCTGCTAAAGTCTGCGAAATGTCAGGGGAGTGACATTAGCGAAATTGAGGTTGGTGAGGGAGGACTATGCAACGCTGCAGAATGCACATGTCTGCTTTGAAGTTTCATTCTGTTTAGTGTGTTTGGGAACAGACAGCCACATGGCTCAGTCCTTTCACTGATCCTTTGATCACATTTATTTTGCTTCATAAAGACTCCATTATATGAAGCATCTGTGCCATTAAGTATTACTTATAAAGCAGAATTTCTTGTAAATATGCATGCTAAGAGAAGAGGTGAAGTAATACTTTGCTTCAATTCTGTAACCTGTTTTCACCCATCATTTGCTGGAGGCATAGTCTGGTTGGCTCCTAGTATTTTCTGGTACTTACATGCTACCATTACACTGCTGATGTTTCGGGCAGCAATGAAGGTCCTCCATCTCTGTCTATGTAGAAGGATTCTTCACTGCCATTTCCATAACAGTTGTTTCTTGACCAGTCAGTGTTGTTCGCCCTGAGATGAACTCCCGAACCTGGAGGAACAGTGGACCACTATTAGTATGGCCTCTATCCCTTGACCTGTTTGGCATGGGTGTCCCTACCAAGAGCCAAAGCACAAGGCCCTGATCCCAACCAACGTAGCTCCCAGGTCATTGAGGCACGCAAGCCTCCAAACCCTGTGTGGAGGTCCAATCACAAACGAGAAAATCTGCAGATACTGGAATCCAAGCAACACACACAGAATGCTGGAGAAACTCAGCAGGTCAGGCAACATCTATGGAAACAAGTACAGTTGACGTTTCAGGCCGAGACCCTTCGTCAGGTCCTGATGAAGAGTCCTGGGCCAAAACATCGACTGTACTCTTTACCATAGGTGCTTCCTGACCTGCTGAGTTCCTCCTGTCTTCTGCGTGTGTTCGTACAAGGTTGTGGTCCTCTTGTTTTCTGATGGACAATCTCCAGATGTGCAGTTGGTTGCAGTGTTTTGTGAGGTGACAGTCCAGAGCAAACCTACTTGTCACTTGAGGATTCATCTGGAGTTAGATACTCCTTGTCTCTGTCCCACCAGCAAAAATCACCTGGACTGAGAGTGACGTGCTGCTTCCTCTACCTTTTCACACCAGTTGTAGGGAATAAACTGCATGCCTCTGTTTGAATACGGCTTGTGTTTCAAGTCTGGCCAGGGTATCTCCTTGCCTCTCTGCAGCGTGTTGTTTCATGCTACTAATGTTAGTAGTTCTCTTTCTTGTTCTCACTGTTGTAACTCTCATCCGTTTGAGCTTTCGCAATCACCCAGCTCAGCGATCCTTAATGAAGCTAGTGGGATATTTTTAAAAAAACATCAGGCTCCTGAACCAGAGTGGGTTTAACTCCACTGAACTCAACACTAAACTGACTCCACATCCTGTTGACTCACGTTCAAGGACTCTACAATCATTTTCTCAATATAATTTCTTTTTCTGAAATTTGTTATTGGCACAATTTGGCCTCTTTTGCACACTGGATGTTTGTCGGTCTTTGCTATGCGTGGCGGTTGTCCAACGATGACAGGAAACCTGTGCGGGAGAGTTTTTAAAGTGGAAAAGCTGTTGCACTGAGGCAGTTTCACTCTCTCGACCTCAGGAGTCGAAGTCCAGTGGTATGAACAAGCGTCTCAAACTCGGGTTTTCCTTCGTTGCAGTGGATGGCCACGACCTTGGCTCCCCCTTCACTCTCCACAGTGCATTGCAGTACCGCCTTCCTAGCCTTTGGATCTCACTGTAGATCTCAGCTGCCAGAACTGACTTTGCCTGCTTGGGCAGGCATGACGGTATCTCACCGGGGTACGAGGCTGACGGCTACCCTCACCTGGTTTAGCCCTCTGATTGAAGCTGGCTACTAAGGTGAGGTCACTGCCACAGGTGGGAGCTGAGTGTCCGCTGGGGACCAAAGGTGAGTGATCTGCCCCAGAATGGACACGACAACCCCCTTCACCAGAGATGCCTCCCCTCCCCCCCCCCCGGACACCCCATATATCCCAAAATATATGGATGTTCATAATTTCTATTATATTTCTTTATTTACCTATAAGTGCCTGCAAGAAAATGAATCTCAAGATAGTATATGGTGATATGTATGTAGTTTGATAATAAATTTACATTGAATGTTGAAATCTACTTGAATTTCTTTGAAGACTGTGATGTCCCAGAGCACCCCTCACAGCTGGTGAAGTGGGTTTGATCGGTAGTAGTTGGGGTATTGAACGCATCTTACTGTTAATAACCTTTTTGTTTGAATATGAGATGATGTGCAGAAGAGGAAATATAATGATTCCAGTAAGTGCTTGTGTGTGTGAGAGAGGGAGAGGGGATATTCAACACCATGCATGAGCAGTTCAGCTCCCCTGACCTCTCTCCCCTCAGCCGTGAAAGTGTTTTGCTTCCAAATATTTATCTCTTTAGATTGCTCTGGGTAAATATGCCTACGTAGCATCCAGGGGTGGTTCATTCTAGATTCTAACCACTAGCTGTTTTTTTTCACATGACCTGGTGTGATGCAAGGGAAAACTTTCACGTGTAGGTGACAGACAAAGACGTTTATCACACTGACCTTCATTAGTCATGGCACTGAGAATTACGTTGCAGCTGTATTCATCATTGGCGAGGTTGAATTTGGAGCACTGCGAACCGTTTCCGCCACCCAGTAATAGGAAAGATTTGCTGTCTGTTAAACTGCTGGCATTTAGGGCAGCAATGAAGATCTTCTGTCTCTGTCTGTCCATACGGTCATGCACACAGTTCTAGAAAGATTCTTCATTGCTATTTCTGTAACAATTGTTTTTTGAGCAATCATGGTTGTTAGTCCTGAGCTGAACCCCTGAACCTGGTGAACCGCTCTACCCTTTGACCTGTTTGGCATAGATGGCCCTACCACGAGGCCAAAGCACAAGGCCCTGACTCCAGCCAACATAGCTCCCCAGGCAATTGAGGCACGCAAGTCTCCAAACCCTATGAAAAGGATGTGGCCCTCTTGGAAGAATAGGAAAGATGTTGTTCAACTGGAAAGGGTGCTCAAAATATTTATGGTGGTGACTATAACTAGAGGGTACTAGTTATAGGGAGAAGTCGGAAAGACGAGGCCTTTTTACTTGGAACGTATGAGAAAGCTGGGCGACCTTAGAGAAATGTTTGCCATTGTGTGGTGGGTGGTTATGGTCTTTTACCCTAGGGTAGGAGAGTCCAGTACTAGGAGCACAGGTTTAAAGTGAGAGGGGAAAAGTTTAAAAGGGACCTGAGGGGCAGCTTACTCATGCAGTAGGTGGTGAGTGTACGGAACGAGCTGCCAGAGGAAGCGGTTGAGGTAGGGACAATAATATCATTTAAGAAGCACTTGAATATGTACTGTACGTAGAAGGGCGTAACTTAAAGGGAAAGGGGCTGAATGCAGGAAATTGGGACTAACTGGATAGGCGCAGTCATTGGCATGGACTCATTGGGTTGAAGTGCCTGAATTTGTGCCCTATTGCTTTATGACTCTTAGCATGTAGCAAATAGTTGTGATACAGACTCATCATCATGTGCTGTACCTTATGACATGGGCGATCATGGTCTTCCAATGACTATGATTCTTCTTGGCAAATTTTTCTACTGAAGTGCTTTGCCATTGGCTTCTTCTGGGCAGTGTCTTTCCAAGACGAGTGACCCCAGCCATTATCAATACTCTTCAGACGTTGTCTACCTGGTGTCAGTGGTCGCATCACCAGGACTTGTGATCTGCACCAGCTGCTCGTACGACCATCCACCGCCTGCTCCCACTCTGTTGCTGAGTATATTCTAGACCGGGGTTGGCAAACTTTTTGCCTCTGTCGGCCGGATTGCGTATTAATGAGCGGACAGTGGGCCAGATAAATGCCATAAAAACTTGAAATACAGGAATTATCCATTTAAATACATCTAGTTATGTTTTGCCTCAAATTAATGAATAACACATGCTAGTAAATCATTGTGCTTAACCAAGGATGCTAATTAGTAAGTTTAGTTTTTCTGCCCCACCATTGCTGGTGCCCCATCAGTTGTGATGCCAATTAGCTTCAACACATTAAGTTTCACTTCTGACATCATTTTCAGCAAAGCTTCAAAAATGTCTGCTTCAGTAAGTATCCTTCATAGGAATTAATCGAATAAACTCTTCAAAAATTTGAAAAGTTGAGGTCATTCCTCGCACAAACACTGCAAGTTGAGCAGTCTCTCTCAAGTCTATACTCTCAACGAGCGCAATTGAAAAAAAATGCAGTTTGTTGCAGGCATCCCTTAAACAACTTTTAACATCTGCTGATATTTCTTCAACTCGCCGTGTGATCATTCTTGCTGACAGGCTGATAGATGTAAATAAAGATTGCTTTTCTGGACAAACAATATCCACCACTGCCAGTAAACATTCTTGGACAAACTCTCCATTTGTAAAAAGCTTCGTCTTTTCTGCAAAATGCTTTGAGACTTTGTAGCTGGCAGGGGTATTTCCTTCATTTTCACTGCTTTTTCAGCACTCAGCGTCTACCTTCCTGCGTTCTGCATTCATTGCCATTGGAATTTCTTTGATTTTATTTCGGAACGCGAGTTATTCAACAAGTATGATAGCACATGTACATATCTGGATATTTAGCGTGGATTTCTTGTTAAAACACAATGACGCTATTTCTGTTTACAAATTTGAACGATCCCATCTGAAAACCTGTGCGTGCACAAAGAATAATACATATTAATAAAGTAGTCTGCCTTCCTGTCATTCGTATATACCAGTCTGGATCAGAACAGAACCTGGGGCCAGTGTAACAAGACGCCATGCATGTTTATCAGTGTGGTCGCGTGAAACACTCAGAATAAGGAAAAATCGCTGGCGGGCCGGATAAGCATAGTATCCCAATATTTGCTCGCAGGCCGGTCAGAATACCTTCGCGGGCAGTAGGTTGCCTACCCCTGTTCTAGACCAATAGATTTTGGGTATTAAAGCAATCACTCGAAAGGCCTAGGTTTCTTGAAGCAAAGTGAGGCGAAAGTAAAAGATGAACCATGATGGAGAAGGCACAAAGGGGGTGGTGTGCCCTAATGAGACGATAGTGTCACTGTGGTTAAGATTTCAATGATGGAGCTGGCGGAAGGTGATGACTCATCACAGCAGCAGTGAAGGCAGAGGAAGGTGCATCTGTGAAGGGTCCTCAGCCGTCTTGCATTCCATGCCACTGATTCCTGACCCTGATCTGTCAAGGACCGTATGGTAGCTGCCCATGCTTCGGCCTCTCTACAAAGCCACACGCAGGCATTCTCCACGAGGGGAATCAATCCCAACATCCTGGGTAGGTGGATCCCAGATTGGCCAACAGAGTCACCTGAGGACCCAGCAATAGACCACCCTCATACTCGATTTGAGTGATCACTGCTATGGTGTATGCCTCGATCTAAGAACTCCTAGTGAGGGAAGACTCGAGTTCTGATTCAGGATTCTCGAACAGCATCTGGCTGCATTGAGTAGTTTCCGCTTTCGTGGTTTGGGTCAGTGAACCACACATCACTCATAAATGGTATTAGATTTTATTATCTAAGTACTTATGTCACCATGTACAACCCTGGGAATCATTTTCCTGCCTGCATACTCAGCAGGTCCATAGATTAGTAGCTAAAATAGGATCAGTGAAAGATCAACCAGAGTGCAGAAGACAACGAACTGTGAAATGCAAATGTAAATAAATAAAGAGAACATGAGATAAAGAGTCCTTAAAGTGAGGTCGTTGGCTGTGGGAACATTTCAGTGATGGGGCAAGTTATTGAAGAGCCTGATGGTAGAGATGTAATTATTGTTCTTGAACCTGGTGGTGCGAGTCCTGATGGCAGCAGCGAAAAAAAGAGCATGGCCTGGGTGGTTAGGATCCCTGATGATGGATGCTGCTTTCCTACATCAGCACCTCATGGGAAGGCTTTGCCTGTGTTGTATTGGGTGGAATCCACTATCATTTGTGGGATTTTCTGTTCAAAGGCATTGGTGTTTCCATACTGGGCTGTGATGCAGCCAGTCAATACGCTCTCCATTGCACGTCTATATAAGTTTGTCCAAGTTTTAGGTGTCGTGCCAAACCTCCACAGACCCAGTACTGCAACGTCAGGCCCCTTTTTTTCAGCACTCCCTTCAAAATCACCCAAACCTGATTCCTTCACTTAGACACTTTATCATTTCCTGTCAGAGTCACCTTATGTTTAGATACTCCTGTGCTTAGTGTCACTTTATGTACAGACATTAGTCTATGCATTTAAACTAAACTTGTGTATATACGGCCACTCAGTTACCTGTACATTGCGTTTGGTAGGATTGCTTTTATATTTATTGTGGTTTTGGTTCGTTTTCCTTATTGTGTTTTTTTATATACTGCATTAAATCTGAAGTGACGATCATTTTGTTCTCCTTTACTGAAGAGTGACAACAAATAGTCTTGAATCTTCCCCTTTTAAACTCACCCAGTCGTTGTTTGCCACTCTCCTTTTAAATGTGCTGTGTCCCTGTTCAAAGTAAATTTATTATCAAAAGTATGTGTACTGTACGCAACCTTGAGATTCGTCTGCTTACAGGCAGCCACAAAACAAAGAAACCCAATAGAACCCATTTAAAAAAAAGAAACAGTCAAACACCCAATGTGTAGGGGAAAAAAAAACAAATTGTGTAAACAATGAAAATAAGCGAATAGCATTCAGAACTAAAGTTCATGAAAGTGAGTCCACAGCCATGAAGCTAGTCACAGCCGATCCAGGAGCCCGTTAGTTGCAGGGCCACAACCTCAGATCAGCACAGAAACAAGCGAGCCTCTCGATTAGCGAGCTGAACACCGGCTCGTTCCCTCTCCACCAGCCCAGACACACTGGCCTTTTCCAATCTGGCCTGATACTTAAATCGACCAAACAGTGTGTCGTGCCGTCCTCACGGACCCAGACGCCGCTGTCTTGACCCTGCCTCGCCTTGCCTTGGTCCTGCCACTTTGAATCGGCTCCAGGTCTGCTCCAGCAATGACCAAACATTGGCTCGTTCCCCACTCTGGGGCCTGAGCCCTGGCACCATAATTCGGCCCATGCACGCCATGCTGCAGCTGTCCTGCACCTTTGAAACTTCATTTCACACCGCAAGAATGCCATGTCATGTAAAAGCTCCACTCTGAAGGGCAGTTACAGTCTATTGATTGCAGAGATCGTTTGAGAAAAAATGTGATTTTAATAAAGTAGTTAGCAGTTTTGTTTGCTGCCAGTAAGCCGTCACTGTGTTTCGCCAGCGCCTTATTAAACTGGAAAATAAAATGTACATCTCCAAGCACGCTGAATTCATTAGAAAATATATTGAACCTTCGTATAACATCTTACAAGTGATCTAAGTTGCTTAGGGTGTTAACTGAAATTTGGTCGGTCCTGCACCACCCAAGTTCTGATGGTGCCGGATTACTCAACAACTGACTGATGTAGGGAGATGGTTTCAGCCACGGATCATTTAAACAGAACAACAGGCTGTGTGTTATGCACCTTGTACTAGTTCACATTCCTCTCCGGGGAGAAGGGTGAAGCTCCATAAACAACCAGCAGCACTCCGAGCTTCCGAGTGCCCGGAGGGCTGACGCAGCCAGCGGCGTGGCCTCTGTGTAACAGCTGCACGGAGCCACGTCTGCCAGAGCAGACCCACCCTGCTGGGACACTCGGCAGGGAGCGATTGAGCTCTTGCTGCAGGAAGGAGCTGTACAACAAGTGCCTCACTCGGGGGCAGTGAAGAAACCGGCTCAAATCAGATTTATTATTACTATGAAGATTGCAATCTGAGTGTCACACACCCTATTACTTAATCAATTAACTTATTGAGACTAAATAGCCCTTCAAGCTGCACCTCTCAGCAAACCCTGATTTAACCCCAGCCTAATCAAAGCACAAAGTCAATTTTATTATCAGCGTACATATATGTCACCATATACAACCCTGAGATTCTTTTTCCTGCGGGCATACTCAGCAAATAGATAGATAGATAGATATACTTTATTAATCCCGAGGGAAAATTGGTTTTGTTACAGCCACATCAACCAAGAGTAGAGCGTAAATATAGCAATACAAAAACCACAAACAATCAAACATCAAAATGCAAACTATGCCTGATGGAAAATAAGTCCAGGACCAGCCTATTGGCTCAGAGTGTCTGACCCTCCAAGGGAGGGGTTGTAAAGTTTGCTGGCCACAGGCAGGAATGACTTCCTATGACGCTCAGTGCTGCATCTCGGTGGAATGAGTCTCTGGCTGAATGTACTCCTGTGCCCACCCAGTGCATTATGTAGTGGATGGGAGACATTGACCAAGATGGCATGCAACTTAGACAGCATCCTCTTTTCAGACACCACCGTCAGAGAGTCCAGTTCCATCCCCACAACATCACTGGCCTTACGAATGAGTTTGTTGATTCTGTTGGTGTCTGCTACCCTCAGCCTGCTGCCCCAGCACACAACAGCAAACATGATCGCACTGGCCACCACGGACTCATAGAACATCCTCAGCATCGTCCGCCAGATGTTAAAGGACTTCAGTTTCCTCAGGAAATAGAGACGGCTCTGTCCCTTCTTGTAGACAGCCTCAGTGTTCTTTGACCAGTCCAGTTTATTGTCAATTCGTATCCCCAGGTATTTGTAATCCTCCACCATGTCCACACTGACCCCCTGGATGGAAACAGGGGTCACCGGTACCATAGCTCTCCTCAGGTCTACCACCAGCTCCTTAGTCTTTTTCACATTAAGCTGCGGATAATTCTGCTCACACCATGTGACAAAGTTTCGTACCGTAGCCCTGTACTCAGCCTCATCTCCCTTGCTGATGCATCCAACTATGACAGAGTCATCCGAAAACTTCTGAAGATGACAAGAGTCCGTGCAGTATTTGAAGACCGAGGTGTAAATGGTGAAGAGAAAGGGAGACAAGACAGTCCCTTGTGGAGCCCCAGTGCACAGTATTGCAAGCACACGTACTGTGGTCTGCCTCTATATATATATATATAATTTAGAGAGAGACACATATATACACACACACACACACACACACACACACACACACACAGGGATAGGTAGCAGAGAAGGAGTGCCAGGTTGTGGGTGACACAGGTGCAGACACACCCAGCCCTGAGACACCAGACAAGGTCATTTGATTCTAAACAATTGGTTTATTGATCATTACAGAATGTCTCTCTGGTGTTTCCCACTCCCTCCCCTCTCCCTTCTCCGTTTTCCAACCATGATTCCCCTCTCCCTGCCCCCTTCCCACTGTCCGTCCACAATAGAGACCCAGATCAGAATCAGGTTTATCATCACTCACATATGTTATGAAACTCTTTTTTGTGGCAACAGTACAGTGAAATACATAAAATTACTACAGTACTGTGTAGCAGTCTTAGGCACTGTAGCTATCTATATGTGTAAGTCTAAGATCTTTGCACAGTACTGTTCTTGAGATTTATCATTTTTCTTATTATTCTTTATTACGATGTACCACCAATTTCACGACATATGCCAATGATATTAGACCTGATGCTATCTGATTTGGAGTATGGAACCAAGTAAGGCAGGTGTGGAGGGCAGGGGAACCATCGGGAGGAGTGTGTGACGTTGGGCAGATAGAGTGTGGGTGGAGGAGGCTAACCGTGAGCCTGATGTGAAAGTACTGCTCGGCAGCATAGGAGCAGGGAAATGCAACAGCCTTGAAGGGAACACATTGAATTGTTTGTACTTGTCTCCCGCAATGTGTCACCCCCTGGAAGTGCACAACGGTGATGTCATATGGCAGATTTCAGAACTGACCTAAGGTTTAAATTACATCCCTGCTTCCCAAGGGGTCAGTCCCCCTCTCACTGTATTGAATCTGTTTCTCTTCCTCCCATAGATTTCCTGTTTAAGTTCCTGGTTATCGGCAGTGCGGGGACAGGAAAATCATGTCTTCTTCATCAGTTTATTGAAAACAAATGTAAGTCTGTCATTTAAATGGAGTTTGCTTCTTGCAGCTGCAGCTGTGCTCTGAGTCTCGAGCTGCATTCACTGCAAAGACTTTGGTATGGATGTACACTCAGTGGCCACTTCATGTGTATTCCTATATGCTCTTCTGCACACCACTGTTGTAACACATGGTTATTTGAGTTACTGCCGCCTTCCTGCCTTTCTCCTCTGACCTCGCATTAACAAGGCATTTTTGCCGTCCGAACTGCTGCTCACTGGATGATTTATTTTTAAATTTTTCACACCATCCTCTATAAACTCTATAAATTGTTGTGCATGAAAATCCCAGGAGATTAGCAGCTTCTGGGATACTTAGAACACCCCATCTAGCGCCAACAATTGTTGCCCGGTCAAAGTCAGATCACAATTTCTTCCCCATTCTGATGTTTGGTCTGAACAACAACTGAGCCTCTTGACCACGCCTGCATGCTTTTATGCATGGAGTTGCTGCTACGTGATTGGCTAATTAGATATCTGCATTAACAAGCAGGTATACAGCTGTACCTAATAAAGTGGCCACTGAGTGTATGTTGGGCAGAGGCCTGTGCTCCTTCCTTGTCCTTGTGCCGTGGAGTGCCCCTGTTTGTGGTAATATTGTCAAATTTCTTCCTTTATAAATTTGTCCTGTGTTTTCTCTTGGCTTCCTTCTCTTTGCTCAAAAGATGCAACCTCTTGGCGAGTTCCCTGGCAACCTGGGTCTACAGAGCTAATTCACATGCTGTAACCCAGGGCCAGTGTATCTCTTCTCTTGCATGAACTGTTGTTTGCAGGATGAGATGCTGTAATATGTTGGCCTTCCTTCTCCCTGCAATAACTCACGATTCACATCTGCCTGGAGGCAATTCTGTTGAGAAACAATTATCACTGAGACTGACTATTATAAGCTCCATTAGGTATACTTTCCACTATGGATCATTGAGCAGAGTGCAGGAGAAGCAGAAAACTGATTAGATTTTTTTTCCTCCGACCCTTGTGGTTTACTGGTACCGTGCCTTTTCCAACCCCTGCCCGTCACACTCTCTCTCCAACGCCACGTCACCTGTGTTCTTTCTATCACCCCTGCAGAGCCCCCTCCCTGTCATGTTCCTATTTAAATCCCACATAAATCTGTTACTCAGGAGATCTTGTTAAGATCTAAAGGATGATCAGCTTTTTATTTATTTTTTTATTTACTGACAGCACAGAATAGGCCCTTCTGGCCCTTCAAGCCACTCCGCCCAGCCTGATCCACCCTGTGCCTAATCATGAGAAAATTTACATTCGCCACTTAAGCTACCGACCGGTACATCTGCAGACTGTGGGAGGAACCCAGCCGGTCACGGGGAGACCGTGCAAGCTCCTTCCCGACAGTGGCAAGAATTGAACCCTGGTCGCCCGTACTGTTAAGCATCATGCTAACCACTAACTTACCACAGTGGTTTGCACAAAAGGTGGGGGGGGAGGGCAAGTTTCTAGCTATCCTCATTCCCCTTTCCCAACCTTTTTATTCTGGCATCTTCCCGCTTCCTTTCCAGTCCTGAAGGAAGGTTTATTCGCCCAATACTGTTTGTTCGTTTCCACAGATGCTGCCTGACCTGCTGAGTTCCTCTAGCACATTGTGTGTGTGGCTCTAGATTTCTAGCATCTACAGATTTTCTCATGCAGATGAGCAGGTTATTTTCTAAAACCAAAACTCCTTCAATGTGGAGTTGCTCAGTGGTGTGAATAATAGTTTTCTGACTATCTCCTTCACTGTTAAACACTGTACTTAAGCCTCTCAATGTACTATGTCCAGTCAAACAGGATTCCAACCACACGATCGGAGTGGAGTTCGGATCAAAAGTAGTTAATGTTGGCGGCAAGACAGTTAAACTACAGATCTGGGACACAGCAGGGCAAGAGCGTTTCAGGTGAGCCCAAAACTATACATCTGTTTCAAAGTTCAAGGTAAATTTATTATATGAGTACTGTAGTAATTTTATGTATTACACTGTACTACTGCTGCAAAAGGAAACACATGTCATGACATATGTGAGTGATGTGTTCTGTGCTTCCAGATATAAATCTCACTTGTTCGTTCGTTACGTCCCATGTCGTATAACGTGGGCGACTGTGGTCTTTCCATGACCATGATGGTCTTAGCACATTTTTCTACAGAAGTGGTTTGCCATTGCCTTTTTCTGGGCAGTGTCTTCACAAGACAGGTGACTCCAGCCATTATCAATACTCTTCAGAGATTGGCTGCCTGACGTCAGTGGTCACATAACCAGGATTTGTGATCTGCACCGGCTACTCGTATAACCATCCACCACCTGCCCCCATGGCTTCACGTGACCCTGATCGGGGGTGGGAGGAGGGAGGGGGTTAAGCAGGTGCCACACCTTGCCCAAGGGTGATCTGCAGGCTAGTGGAGGGAAGGAGCACCTTACATCTCTTTTGATAGAGGTGTATCTCCACCCTGCCATCTACCTTTTTCATTTGCTCTTTGTTATGGCTTTGTTCTTATGTTTACTTCTGCGTACTTGTGATCACCTTCCCTATTATTTTTAGGCACTCTTTACCTTTCCTGAATCCACAGTCTCTTACTTTGTATTTTTTTACCCTTTTTAAGCGGCAGTTGCCCACCTTCCAACCTTAGTGCATTAAGTGTCAGTCTTCTTGTGTCCCTATTTTGGCTTCAGTAATTTTTTCATGTTATTTTCTGATCACCTTCATGACCAGTTGAGAAAATGACTACAGAAATGTGATTTTTCTGGTCGCTGTGACTGTCTCGGTGCCTTCACCAGCCAGGCAGATGGGTTTGAAGCCTGTTTACGATTCTGTGCGCAGTGAAGTGAACTGAGCACACAGTGGTTCCCTGTTCCTCAGAGAGCCGCTGATTGATGGAGATTTGCCAAACTCAATGAGTCATAGAGTCATCCACCTCAATCTAACTTCTCTACGCTGACCAATATTTTATATCTGAGCTAATCCCATATGCTTGTATTTGGCTGATATCTCTCTAAGCCAGGGGCTCCCAACAGTTTTTAAGTCATGGACCCCTACCATTATTGACGGGGTCCACAGACTCCAGTTTGGGAACCCCAACAGTCTACACCTATGTATGTAACTGGGAAAAAACCTTTTAAACCTAATTATACCCTCCTCCACCACTTCCTCTGGCAGCTTGTTCCATGTACTCACCATCCTCTCTGGAACATGTTGCCCCTCAGATCCCCTTTAAATCTACCCCCTCTCACCTTTGCACTCAAGTTGTAGGCTCCCCTACCCTGACAAAAAGGTAGTTCACTTTATCATAAACATCTATAAGGTTATCCATCAGCCTCTTTTACTCCGGGGAAAACTGTCCCAGCCTATCCAGTCAACTCAAACGTTGGAAAGCTGCAGGATCAGGACAAGCCAGATGATGGATCAGCCATTCCAGTGTCTCTCGGGTCTCTGGTCTCCCTCTCAAATCTGTGCATTTGTGATGTTTATTGTGAACAAGGTGCCAAGTAAATTTTATCAAGGTACATATATATCACCATATACAACACCGAGAAAGAAATCTCTGGTAAGGCTAAATTGGACTGCTTAGACACAGGAAAACTTCTGTTGAAGGTGTAAAGATCAATTTGCAGCACAGAGTCGTGTGTGTGTAGAGGTAGAGACAGATACATTGGAACATTTAAGAAATTCTTGCATAGCACTAGGATAATAGAAAAATGGAGGGCCGTGTTAGAGAAGGTTAAAAAGTCAGCAGCACAACATTGTGGGCCAAAGGGCCTGACTTGTGTGGTAATGTTCTATATTCACAGTGAAGGCATCCGTTAGTCTTGCGAGACCATGGACCTGCGCCTGGAAAGTCTTCACTCTCCAGGGCTCAGGCCTGGGCAAGGTTGCATGGAAGACCGGCAGTTGCCCATGCTGCAAGTCTCCCCTCTCCATGACACCAATGTTGTCCAAGGGAAGGGCATTAGGACCCATACAGCTTGGCACCAGTGTCGTCGCAGAGCAATGTGTGGTTAAGTGCCTTGGTCAAGGACACAACACGTTCCCTTGGCTGGGGCTCAAACTCACGACCTTCAGGTAGCTAGTCCAAAACCTTAACCACTTCGCCACGTGCCCACGTATTCACAGTAGGTGCAAAGAAACTCAATAGAATCAGTGAAAAATTGCACACGAACAAAGACAGACAAGCAACCAATGTGCAAAAGATGACAGATTGAGCAAATACATAAAGAAAACAAAATAATTATAAATAAGCATTAAATAATATTGAGATCATGAGCTGTAGAGTCCTTGGAAGTGAGTTCATAGGTTATGAAGTCAGTTCAGCGTTGAGGTGAGAGTGAAGTTATCCACACTGGTTCAGGAGCTTGATGGTTGAGGGATAATAACTGCTCCTGAACCTAGTGGTTCAGGTCCAAAGGCCCCAGAGGATGGGTTTGCAAAGGTTCTCTGTTCACTTGCAAAAACTCCACCCTCTGAAGTTCCCACTCAGGTGCCCCTTAAATATCTAACCTTTCACCCTTAACCTATGACCACTAGTTCTAGTCTCTGTATTTTCAATTGGTCGATATCCCACTGAAGCTTTTGACAGCCTTCCTCACTATCTCCAACTCTCTCAATATTTGTGTTTGCCTACAAGCTTACTCTTCAGCCTATCTACATTTTCAACCAATTTTTTTTCACATGTACAGTACTGTGCAAAAGTCTTAGGTACATATATATAGCTAGGGTGCCTAACTCTTTTGCACAGGACTGAATTAGTCAACGTGGAGCAAAGGGCGAGTTTGGGAGTAAAAGAATGGCGAAGGTGCGGCACCCCAGGAGGGGTGTGGGGCAGGTGGCAGAGAAAGAGTGTCAGGGGCAAAGTGGTGGTACGGGATGCAGACACAGCCATCCTGAGACACCAGGCAAGGTCATTTGATTCCAAACCAATGGTTTATTGATCATTGCAAGATGTCTATCTGGTACTTTTCACTCCCTGCCCTCTCTCTTCCCCTATTCCTAGCCATGATTCCCCTCTCCCTGCCCCCTTCCCACTCTCAGTCCACAATAGAGACCCAGATCAGAATCAGGTTTATCATCACTCACATATGTCATGTTTTTTTCTGTGTGTGACAGTAGTACAGTGCAATACATAAAATTACAAAAGTTTTAGGCACCCTAGCTATTTATGTGCCTAAGACTTCTGCACAGTGCTGTGTGTCATAAAGAACAGAGGTCCCATCACTGGTCACAATCCTCCAACCAGATCAACACCCATCTACCACTATTCTGTTTTCTCTGCCAAGCCAGTTTTCAATACAAACTACCAAACCCACGTAGTCGTAATCTTCTGGATCAGCCTACAGTGAGAGAACTTGTCGCAAGCTTCACTAACGTCTATGTAAACGATGTCCCTGCCCTACCCTCTTCAGTCAAATATTGAGTTACTTTTACTGACTGAATAATTAAGATGTAGAAGCACTGGCTCAGTTGCTGGATCAATTATCCAGGGGTTCATGCTGCTGATCTACAAGCATCTGGCTTTGGTGGTATTGGTTCAATGGTTCCATTTAATATCAGAGAATGCATTCAGTATACAACCTGAAATTCTTACTCTTCACAGACATCCATAAAACAGAAGAAAAACCCCAAAGAATGAATGACAGAAAAACATTAGCAACCCCAAAGTCCCCTCCCTCCTCCCTCCCACGCACAAACAGCAGCAAAGCATCAACCCTCCCCCAACTTGTTCCATCAAAAGGCTTCATCCCCCCCCATGACCCACCATGAAAGCCCCCAAAGAGACCATGACCTAGATTCCATCAAATACCACTATTCATCCCAACAGTTCGCTATCCCACAGGCTCTCTCGCACTGACGAGGGAAAGCGGTATCACTCCTGCCACAGTGAGCGAGGAAGCAACAATTAAATTCAGTGAAGTATTTTCCCAGTTTGGAAAAAATAGTGCTGAGTGCTAAATTATCAAATTTTTGTAAAAACTTACCTGATTCTATAATGTCCCACAGATGCTGTGGAAGCCAAGCATTGGGTATATTTAAAAGGGAGGTTGATGAGCTCTTGATTAGTAAGGGTGTCAAAGGTTAGGGGAGAAGGCAAGAGAAAGGGGTTTTGAGGGGGACGATAAATCAGCCATGATCACGTGGTGGAACAGACTCGATGAGCTGAATGGCCTAATTCTGCTCTTGTGTGTATTGGTTTCCAGGGAAGGAGATCAGCTGTCTTAACCCACACTGAAAGTTTGACCATACACCCATTTCAATATGGTTTACTAATGCCAGACTTTCAGAGTGGCCTAGCAAGACACAGTTCAACAGGAGTCATGCTGGAGCTAGCGATTTAATGTTCTGCAAATTAATCTTAAGCTCATATTTTCTTTGTCTTTTGCTGTTTTTTTTTCAGGTCGGTAACAAGGAGTTATTACCGAGGAGCAGCAGGTGCACTTTTGGTATATGACATCACAAGGTATGTTCCACTTATGTTCTGCTCTTCTTCATACAAAGTAACACGGCAGTGATTTGTCCATTAGGTAAAACCTGTTTGTTCACTCGTTATGTGCTGTGTCATATGACGTGAGTGATCACAGTCTATCCATGACCATCTTATTCTTGGCAACTCTTTCTACAAAATTGCTTTGCCATTGCTTTTTTCTGGGCAGTGTCTTTTCAAGACGGGTTACCCCCTCCCCACCCCCACCCCAACCGTTATCAATACTCTTCAGAGATTGTCTGCCTGGCACCAGTGGTCACATAACCAGGTAACCAGGACTTGTGATATGCACCAGGTGCTACTCCTTGCCCAAGGGTGACCTGCAGGCTAGCGGAGGGAAGAAGTGCCTTACACCTCCTTTGGTAGAGACGAATCTCCACCCCACCACCCAACATAAACAGTACGTCTTGGTTGAGCTTGTATTTGCCAGCATTTTCTGCTTTGTGATTCCATTTCAGGCATCTTTTTTTATGCAAGGTTGTATATGGAAGGAAGATGGTAGAGGGTTTGAGAGAGGAAGTTCAAGAACTGGGGTTGGCTCATGGAAGCCACGACCGTCAGTGGCAGTGTTTAAGTCCAGAGGGGGAGAAATGCAGAGATTTTGGAGAATGGTAGGGCTGGCCACTGAACGTAATACTGCAGGAGCAAACTGAAAGATCAGAATTAAGTTTAATATCACCGCCATATGTCATTGTGGCAACAGTATATTGCAGTACACAATAATAGACAAAATGTGAATAACACACTGAATGTTTGGCAAATTTAGTATATCTTGTGTGTGTGTGTGTGTGTGTGTGTGTATAAATACATATAATAGTTACATTAAATAAGTAGTGCAAAAATAGAAATAAAAAGTAGTGAGGGAGTGTTCATGGGTTCAATGTCCATTCAGAAATCGGGTGGCGGAGGGGAAGAAGCTGTTCCTGAATCACTGAATGTGTGCCTCCAGGCTTCTGTACCTCCTACCTGATGGCAGCAATGAGAACAAGACCTGGTTGACGGGGGCTCCTAGTGATGGACGCTGCCTTTTTGAGGCATCGCTCCTTGAAGGTGTCCTGGATTCTACACAGGCTAGTGCCCATAATAATGGAGTTGACTGGGTTTATAACTCTCTGCAGCTTATTTTGATCCTGTGCAATAGCACCCCCCCCACCACCACCACCCTACCCCCATAACAGGCAGTGATGCCCTCCGCGGTACAGCTAGAAATTTGTGAGTGTTTTTGGTGACATATCAAATCTCCTCAAACGCTTAATCAAATATAGGCACTGTCGTGTCTTCGTTGTAACTGCATTGATGTGTTGGCTCAAGGTTAGATCCTCAGAGGTATTCACACCCAGGGACTTTTGAAATTGCTCACTCTCTCCACTTCTGATCCCTCCACAGAGTTGGCGTTTGAAATAGTGGGCAATTTGTGGAAAACCCATCAAAGCTGATTTATCTGAGCATGAATTTGGTGGGGCCTTTACCTTCTCAGTTGACGAAACTACCAGTAAATCTACATTTTAACAGAATGGTGGCTACCAGAAGACTTAATTTAGTTACAGACTAGATCCTGATTACGGAATAAAATGATTATCCACAGGTCTAGCTGTAAATTTCTAATTTTCTATTACAACAGTTGATGCATGCTATAACATAATTATAACAAGGGTGGAAATGCGTCTCTGCCAAAGGAGGTGTAAGACAATCCTCCCCTCCGCTAGTCTGCAGGTCACCCTTAGCCCCCTGATCAGGGTCACGTGAAGCAGGTGGTGGATGGTCGTATGAGCAGTAGGTGCAGATCACAAGTCCTGGTGATGCGACCACTGACACCAGGCAGATAATCTCCAAAGAGTGTTGATAATGGCTGGGGTCATTGTAAAGACACTGGCCAGAAGAATCATGGTCATGGAAAGATTATGATCACCTACGTCGTACAACCCAGCACATAACATAACGGAAAATATATTGGTTATTAGTCCTTATGATTCTTTCTCCGATAACGTGTACCAACAAATTACTATAATTATCAAGCTAAGAGGGCATTATTAATAACAAAATTTGCATTTGTACTGTACCTTACGATATCTAATTCATGCACTTTGTTTATCTATGTGTAATTCATTTGTAGATTTCTTACTTTCCCAAGTTATTATGTGTTATGTGTACTACAGTGCTTTACTCTCTGGTTCGGAGAAATGTCTCATTTGACGGTATATAGTTAAAAGGCAATAAACTTGATTTGGGTAGCTGGCCTCACAAATTTGGTACACCCTGAAGCCAATATGGTATTTTTGAAATACAGCCACAGTTCGAATGCTGAAAATGCAGGGCAAGCTCTCATGAGCCAGAAGAGGTAATGGTAGTCGTTGAACCATTTATCAGATTATGAGGTCAAGAGCCCGTCTTACTGTACAAGGGGACCATTCAATAGTCTTATAACAGCAGGTTAGAAGTTGTCCTTGAGCCTGGCCGCACCTTCAGGCTTTCATATCTTCTGCCCAGTGGGAAGGAGGAGAAGGGAGAACGGTGTTTTGCTTAGGTTAGCTGCTTTGCGAGGTAACGAGAAACAGGGTCCATTGAGAGGAGGCTGGTTTTCTTGATGTACTAGGCTGTTTAGGATGGTGCTGAATACTGATAGCTCGGGGTTGAGGAGTTTGATGTTACTAATTAGCTTGCAGACATTTGATCACCAGTCAAGATTATATCCTCAGTGTGCAGTTGTTGGTGTTTCTCTCTGGGAGTGCTCGCGTTAATATAGGCTACCCACCCCCCCAAACCCTGTTCTCTTACTTCAAAATAGATACTATCTACAAACCCCTAGAGCCAAAGAAACGTGAGCCAATCGAATTCAAAGGTCCCCCTCCACAAGCTAGAAGGTGAAAGGTGAGACCAGGTGAGGGGGAAAGGTAGGTGAGTGGGGGAGGGAAGATGAAGTGGGAAGCAGGGAGGTGATAGGTAGAAAAGTTAAAGTGCTGAAGAAGGAGGAATTGAAATACTCCCTGCTTTCTAGTATAATCATATATTAATGTTATTTAAACCCAATGACAGCAGTCAACGTAACCACAAGTAATTTGAAAGGTAAGAAGCACATAGGATACGCAAACCAGTTTTAAGTCAAAGCAAGTACCATAGCAAGTAACTTGCTAAAAAGTCTTGGAAAAGGGCAAAGCTTCGGGCATTAAGCCAATGCAGCTGAAAGCTTGGGAATGCGCCAAGTCAGGCACCATTGGAAATGAACAAACAGTCAACTTTTTGGTCTGAGACCCTTCTTCAGGACCGAGAACAACAGCCCGAAATGTCAACTATTTATTCATTTCCATAGATGCTGCCTGGCTTGCTGAGTTCCTCCAATGTGATGTGTGTGTGTTGCTTTGGATTTCCAGCATCTACAGAATCACAATTGGGTTCAATATCACCAGCATATGTAGTGAAATTTGTTGTTTTTGTGGCAGAAGGACAATGTAATATAAAAATGTGAATTATAGTAAATGTAAATATATATATCTGTGCCCGCGATGTAGTGCTACCTGCACCCAGACTTTGGAGTAAGAGGTCCTGGGTTCGAATCTGGCCGGCTCCTCGTATGAGTTCCACCTGTGCTGGGTTGTGTTTAGCTAGCAACTCGGCCTTGTAAAACAGAGAAATGCTAAAGAAATGGCAGAGTTGCTGCCCGATGCACCAAATGAGGCACGGGGACGTAATTTACCCCGATATATGTGTGTGTGTCATTGGAAATTGTCCTGAGATTAGATTGGTGTTAAATCAGAATTGTCGGGGTTAATGGGGCAGGGCGGCTCGAAGGGTCAGAAGGGCCTACTCTGTGCTGTATCTCTCAGTAAATAAATACTCAAAGTACATTCATTATCAAAGTATGTATACTATATACAACTTTGAGACTGGTCTCCTTACAGGCAGCCACAAAATAAAGAAACCTAATAGCACCCATTTTAAAAAAAGACTGTCAGACACCCAATGTGCAGGGGAAAAAAAACTGATTGTGCAAACAACAAAAGTAAGCAAATAACATTCAGAACTGATGTTGACGAAGGTGAGACCACAGCCACAAAGTCAGTCATCACTATAGCCAATCCACAGTCCTGTTAGTTGCAGGCCACAGTCTCAGTTCAGAGACGTGTAAGACTGAGACTTACATGTCTCGGTCTCAGAGACATGCAAACCTTGCTAAGCAGCAATCTGAACTGATCCATCCCTCACCTCTGGCCCCACGCGTAAATTGTCCAAGTCTCGGGTGGTTCCTCACTCTTGGAAGCTCCCAGGCCTTGCTGCTTCAATATGCTCTCGGGCTGGAGCCCCACCGCCTCAATACAGCCTGTACCTGATCTTTCCAATTTGGCCCAGCATTTAAATCAATCAAACCTTGGGTCTTTTCTCACTCTCGGGTTCTGCCTCATTGTATTGCCTCCAAATCCGCTCCAGCAATGGGCCATTCCCCGATCTTGTGCCCAGGCCAGGGTTCAGGTTAAACTAGCTGTCAGGTGTACTTAGGATGAAAATGTCCAGTGAGGTGTCAAGAGTAAAATATTTTTGTATAACCTAAATAAAAAGGCCCCTTGACGTCTTTTTCCAAAGTAAATAATGAACAGCTTGCAGCAAAGCTTCACAGAGTCACTACTGGTGCTTCATTGTGTGGAACAGTCAGGGATCACCTGCCAACAAGCTAATGGACAAAACACGGATGGTGTTGCGTCAGACTGTTGCCATTTCCAGGTATTGGTTTATTATCATCCTGTAGATCGAGCTCCAGTGAAAAACTTCAACACAAGAAAGTCTGCAGATGCTGGAAATCAAAAGCAACACACACAAGGTGCTGGGGGAACTCAGCAGGTCAGGCAGCATCTGTGGAAATGAATAAACAGTCGATGTTTCGTGCCAAGATGCTTCTTTGGGACTAGAGAGAATGTGGGGGATGGGAGGGGAAGGAGGCTAGCCAGCAGGTGAAGCCAGCTGGGTGGGAAAGGTAAAGGGCTGGAGAAGAAAGAATCCTATAGAAGTGGGGAGTGGACCATAGAAAGGGGAGGAAGGGACACGGAATAATGGGCAAGTGAGAAGAGATAAATGGCTTGAGTGGGGAATGGGGGGGTGGGGTGGAGAGGATTTGTTTACTGGAAGGAGAAATCGATATTCATGCCATCAGGTTGAAGGCTACCCAGATGTAATGTAAGGTGTTGCTCCTCCACCCTGAGGGCGGCTTCATCTCGGCACAAGAGCAGGCCGCAGACCAATATGTCGGAATGGGAATCGGAATTAAAATGTCTGGCCACCGGGAAGTCCGGATTGTAGTGGATGGTGCAGAGGACTTGACGAAGCATCTGCCACAGGTGGGACTTCCCTGGTGGCCAAAACTGTGACAATTTACGATGGGTCTCACCAATTATGACGGGTCTCACCTTTACATTGTCCCAGTTCAAGCTCAACTTGTTTGAGTGCCGTCCAGGCAGATCATGCTGTGCAACCCAGCCAAATGTGAGGTGTGGCACTTTGGGATATGAACTGTAAAAGGATGGTAAAATAGTTTATTACTGTCACGTACTGAGGCACAGTGAAGAATTTGCATACTGTCCATCCAGATAAATGCATTGCAGTAGTGCTTTGAAGTGGTACAAGGTAAAACCTTATATTCCATCTTGGCAGCCTCCAACCCAATGACATGAATATAGATTTCTCCTTCTGGTTTAAAAAAAATTCCTCCCCCTCCCCTCTTCTATTCCCCACTCTGGCCTTTTACCTCTTCTCACTTGCCTATTTTGTTCCCCTGGGTGTACCCTCTTCCTTCCCTTTCTATGGTCCACTCCCCTCTCCTGTCAGATTCCTTCTTCTCCAGCCCTTTACCTTTCCCACCCACCTGGCTTCACCTAGCTATCACCTTCCAACTAGCCTCTTTCCTCTTCTCCCACCATTTTATTCTGGAGTCATCCCCTCCCCCTTCCTTTTCGGTCATGCAGAAGGGTCTCAGCTGAAAACATCAGCTGTTTGTTCATTTCCATCAGTGCTGCCTGACCTGCTGAGTTCATCCAGCATTCTGTGGGTTGCCCTGGATTTCCGGCATTTGCATACTATATCTCCCAGTGGCCACCCATTTTAATTCCACTTCCCATTCACATTCCGCTATGTTTGTCCATGGCCTCCTCCACTGTTGTGATGAGGCCACACTCTTGCTGGAGGAGCAACACCTTATACTCCCTCTGGGTAGCCTCCAACCTAATTGCATGAGCATCGATTTCTCTAACTTCCGGTAATGGCCCCCCCCCCCCACCTTCACTTACCTCCTTGCCTGCCCATTGCCTCCCTCTGGTGTTCCTCCCCCCTTTTCTTTCCCTTCTGTCCTTTCCTATCAGACTCCCCCTTCTCCAGCCCTGTATCTCTTTCACCATCAACTTTCCAGCTCTTTACTTCATTCCTCCCCCTCCCGGTTTCACCCATCACCTTGTGCTTCTCCCTCCCCTCCCCCACCTTTTAATTCTACCCCTCGTCTTTTTTTTCCTCCAGTCTCACTGAAGCGTCTTGGCCTGAAACAGCAGCTGTACTCTTTTCCATAGGTGCTGCCTGGCCTGCTGAGTTCCTCCAGCCTTTTGTGTGTGTTAGTTGCATACCTTCTCATGTTTAAATGTGGAATAAAGTGTTACACTACTGAAAAAGTGTAGGTAAACAATAAGGTGCAAAGTCATAATGAGGTAACTTTGTGAGTCCAAGAGTCCATTTTATCGCACTAGCTTCAATAGTCTTATCAGAGTGGGATAGAAGCTGTCCTTGAGCTTGAAAATGAGTCCGTAGGTTGTGGGAACAGTTCAGTGATGGGCCTGTGATTCAAGAGCATGATGGTTGAGGGGTAATAACTGTTCCTGAACCTGGTGGTGTGGGTCCTGAGGCTCCTGTACCTCCTTCCTGATGGCAGCAGTGAGAAGGGAGCATGACCTGGATGATGGGGGTCCTAGAAGATGGACGCCGCTTTCCTGCAACAGCACTTTGTAGATCTGTGCTCAGTGGTAGGGAGGGCTTCACCCTCGACGGATTGGGCAGATTCCACTCCTTCTTGTAGGCTTTTCCGTTCAAAGGCACTGATGTTTCCACCCCAAGCCGCAATGTAACCAATAGTTCCTTTTAATGTCAAGAAACCTATGCAATATACATCCTGAACTTCCTTCAATATATTCTCCACCGTACATCTATAGAAGTTTGTCTAAGTTTTAGATGATGTGCTGAATCTTTGCAAACTTCTGAAGAAGTGGAGGTGCAGTCGTACTTTCTTCATAATGGCAAAGCGTGCAGGACCCATGGCAGAACCTATGAAATAATAATACTGAGAAATTTAAAGTTGCTGACCCTCTCCTCCTCCTGAAGTCAATAATCAGCTCCTTGGTCGTGCTGACGTTGGATGAGAGGTTGTTGTCGTGGCACCACTCAGCCAGATTTTCAATTTCCTTTCTATCTGCTGATTCATCACATCCTTTGATTCAGCCTACGACAGTGATGTCGTCAGCATGTCGTAAATATGGCACTGAGGGTGTACTTGCCCTCACAGTCGTAAGTGTAAAGCGAGTAGAGCAGGGGTCTAAGCGCACAGCCTTATGTGAGAATCCGGGATTCTCTCGGACTTTCCTGAAGGTTTCCAGTGTGAAATAAGGAAATATTTTGCAAATACAGCTCTCTTTGTGGGCTAGTTTTAGTCAGTCGCAATAAATGGTCCAGTTTTCTTTTACAAGTCAGTCAGTTACAGTGCCTGCTTTGCACAAACTATCCTGGATGATACTGATCAAACATGTCACTCTTGGTGTTTGAAGAGTCCCTGAGTAATATTTTGCCACAAGGGACCTATTACGGATAAAGCTAGCAGATGCCTATTTTTAGACTACAGTAATCTATCTGTTTGAATTTTTTTTTAAATACCTAATGTTCCTGTTTAGTCGCCTATGTCATACAACATGGCACATAATGATGATGACTATAGTGCTACCACAAGACAACAAATTTCGTGGCCAAGACCTGTGGTAATAAGTGTTGAGCTTGTAAATCCTGCCTGTTGAGCCCAGTCAATGAGATTTACTTTTATTCTTCTGAACTGTTGACTGTGCCTGGTTAATCTAACCTCTGTCATATGATCAACCTTTCCAGAGCCAGTACAGTGCGCCTTTCATTACACTCGTGATAGTAAATATACCGTAAGACCATAAGAGATAGGAGCTGAATTAGGCCATTTGGCCCATCGAGTCTGCTCTGTCATTTCATCAT
Organism: Mobula birostris; assembly: GCF_030028105.1. Lineage (NCBI taxonomy): Eukaryota > Metazoa > Chordata > Chondrichthyes > Myliobatiformes > Myliobatidae > Mobula > Mobula birostris. The sequence goes on along the minus strand of NC_092379.1, from coordinate 6,787,854 downwards.
ACCTGATCCATTTCCCTCTCAGCCCCCATTTCCTGCCTTCTCCCCAGATCCCTTCGCACCCAAATTCATTCTTCTGAATTCTAGTGAGTACCAGACCCTGAGCTTTCAATCGCTCCTCATATGATAAGCATTTCAATCCTGGAATTGGTTTCATGAACCTCCTCTGAGCCCTCTCCAATGTTAGCACATCCTTTCTTAGCTAAGGGGCCCAAAACTGCTCACAATAATCCAAGTGCCTTATAAGGCCTCAACATTACATCCTTGCTTTTATATTCTAGTCCTCTCAAAATAAATGCTAAAATTGCATTTGCCTTCCTCACCTGCAAGTTAACCTTTAGGGAATCTTGAATGTAAACTCCCAAGTCCCTTTGCACCTCAGTTTTTTTAATCACCCCACATGTTGTCACACCAAGTTTCTTGTTCCTGTACTCAACCATTGGCCTTCTGTAACCGCTGGATGCGACCGCATGCTTGCCTTCAGCAGTTGGCACAAGGGATCCCTTTGCCCATCAACATTTTCTAATCCATCACCATCTACGGTCCTGCGCAAATATGTTAGGCACACATACATTATATCGCTAGGGTGCCTAAGGCTTTTGCACAGGACTGTATTTGTCAACGGAGCAGAGAGCGAGTTTGTAAATCTGTGGGGAGTGAAGGATGTTGGGAATCGCGAGGGTGGAGTGCCACGGGAGGGGTGAGGGACAGGTGACAGACAAGGAGTGCCAGGGTCTGGGGGGTGTCGTGGGTGCAGACACACCCAGTCCTGAGACACCAGGCAAGGTCATTTGATTCCAAACAATTGGTTTATTGATCATTACAGAATGTCTCTCTGGTGCTTCCCACTCCCTCCCCTCTCTCTTCCCCTTTTCCCAACCATGATTCCCCTCTCCCAGCCCCCTTCCCACTCTCAGTCCACAACAGAGACCCATATCAGAGTCAAGTTTATCATCACTCACATCTGTCATGAAATTTGTTTTTTTATGACAGCAGTAATGTGCAATACATTAAATTACTGCAGTACTATGCAATAGTCTAAGATATATATAGATACATATATGTATGTGTGCCTAAGACTTTTCACAGAACTGTAAACAGTACTGTGTTTGTTGTTCCCATATTTATTCACTTTCCCTGCGTCTGTCATATATTTGCCTGCTCGCTCGACATCCAAATCACTTTGAAGTCTGTTTGCGCCTTCTCCACAATTCGCCCACTCAGCTCATGTTGCTGGCAAGCTCAGAAATGCTAGTGAGACTCAGGAGACTGCAGCCGCTGAAATCTGCAGGAACTCAGCATGCTGAGCCACCTCCGCGGGGAGGAACAGACAGTCAGTGAATTGAGAGATTAAAAAGGTGGAGGGAAGGGTGTGGAGGAAGGCTGGCTGGTGATAGACAGGTGGATCCAGATGGGGAGGGTATAGAGCAGGAATGATGTAAGACAGTGGTCCCCAACCACCGGACTGCAAAGCATGTGCTACCGGGCCGCGAGAAAACGATATGATTTGGAGATATGAGTCAGCTGCACCTTTCCTCATTCCCTGACACGCCCGCTGTTGAGCTTGAACGCACACGAGGTCATTACCCGCGCGTCATCCATGTCAGCGCAGGAAGGAGATCAACTCCTCGAGCTTGCAAATGACGGCTGGCTGAAAAGTATGTTTGACATAACATCTCTGCCGGCATTCCGGATCAAAGTCGAGGCTGAATATCCTGAGATAGCCAGGAAAGCACTGAAAACGTTGCTTCCATTTTCAACATCATATCGCTGCGAAGCGGGGTTTTCTGCAATGAATGCAACGAAAACTAAATTGCGAAATAGACTGGACATAAGGACCCCCTCTTCGAGTATCGCTGTCTCCCATCACCCTTCGATAGGACTATCTTGTTGCAGGGAACAAGCCCAGGGCTCCCACTGATTCAGTGATATTGGTGCGTTGCAATGATTTCATATGTTCATAAGGGGAAAATATGTGCTGTGTGTTTAATATCCAAATGTTACTTAAAATGTTATGATGCTATTGACTTACTTATATAACCATATAACAATTAGAGCACAGAAACAGGCCATCTCGGCCCTTCTAGTCTGTGCCGAACGCTACTCTCACCTAGTCCCACCGACCTGCACTCAGCCCATAACCCTCCATTTCTTTCCTGTCCATATACCTATCCAATTTTTCTTCAAATGATCATATCAAACCTGCCTGTACCACTTCTACTGGAAGTTCGTTCAATACTTACTTCAAGCTCCCCTGTCCTCCCCTGACTTATCACTGTATTCATGCGTGGAAAATATGCGCTGTTTAATATTAAATTCGTTAGATAGACCCTTTAGAAACCAAATTGAGCCACTTATCACTTATATTCTGGTCGTGATTAACACCCCCCCCCCCAACAGAATTACCAAAAACTATTTGCAGGGAAAATAATCGGCAGGTACACGCATGTGCACTGGTGCCCACGCAAAGCTTCATGGTCATTGTAGTCTTTTCCGGGTAACCACAACATATTCAACTGCTACTCTTGTCCGTTTGCAACCTCACCCGCCCCCCCCCACCCCGGTCAGCTGGTCCGCAAGAATATTGTCAATATTAAACCGGTCCGCAGTGCAAAAAAGGTTGGGGACCCCTGATGTAAGAAACTGAATCTGCTGGAGGAATTCCAGTGGGTCAACCCTGTTCCATCATTCCATTAGTTTAGGGGTTCCCAACCTTAATAATGTTGGTCCTGATATTAAAATAAAGGGTTGGGAACCCCTCCATTAGCGTATGGATTATTTGTACCTCGTCACTTTGATTCCTTAAAGCTTACTCACCAAAACATGAAATGTAACTCCCCTCTGTCTTCTTCCTTCATCAAGCCGTGAGACCTACAACGCACTCACAAACTGGTTGACAGATGCCCGGACCCTTGCCAGTCCTAATATCGTCATTATTCTCTGTGGGAACAAGAAGGACTTGGATGCTGATCGGGAGGTCACGTTCCTGGAGGCTTCACGCTTTGCACAAGAAAACGGTAACTCTTTGCTATCTAGTCATTTTTTTTCCCAGTTTACCCTGAGCCTAATCCGTATCAGGAAGTCACTGGCACTGCGCAACCAACAGACGAGAGCAAGGATTCCCAACCTTTTTTTAAAAATCTTTTTATTAAATTAGTACACACCGGATAAAACATATAGCAACCAATACATTGTTACCATATAGATATACAAGAAATATTAATACAAAAAAAACAATGAAAACAACATAGGTTAGTTAAAAAAATAACAAGGTAATATAATTGTATACTGGTTTTCCATATAACGGTAGAGAGAAAAAAAAACAGAAGAAAAAAAACCCCAAAAAAAACCTACCGTGCCACTAAGCTACAAAGCAAAGCAATGAGCTAGCTAGGTAAATAGTAAACATAACCAGATTAAACAATCACGTCCTCAAACCCGACCTCCATTAATAGCAGATAAAATCCACGAAGGGAGTATATATATGATCAGAGAGAAAAAAAATTACATTAAATGAAAATATTTAATAAAAGATCTCCAGGTCTGTTTCAACCTTTTTTATGCCATGGACCGATACCATTAACCGAGGGGTTTGTGGACTAGAGGGACATGTACTCTGTCAGGAGCTTTTGAGGGACATGCTGCCATTTGAACTGGGCTTTCCAGTGAATATTTGGAAGTCTGGGCTTTTCTTTACCATCCTGGAATCGTAGCTCGCTTATAGTACCAGAAGTGGGGTTCACTGGCTGATTCAATTCAATGTGAAGTTGAATTTGCTGCTGCCATTCGGCCTCCACAGGGCCTACATTTGCTCAGAGCTCCCTTTTCTCGTTGGTCTTTCAGAGGTTTGACTTTTTCTCCTCAAAATCCCAGAACCATGGGAGCAGCAATTCCAAGTTTAGAGGGTAGTGGAGGTAGTTTCCATCAGAGGGAATTGTAGGGGATTATAAAACAGCCCAGCATGGAAGGAGACCTAAAGGACAATTCATTCCCATTTGGCCTATATCCCTCTGTACCAGGGGTTACCAACCCTTTTTATACCATGAACCAATACCATTAAGCAAGCGGTCTGTGGAGCCCCTGCTGTGCACCTTTCCTATCCACGCACTTGTCCAAATGTCTTTAAGTGTCATACTTGTATCTGCCTCTGGCACCAGTCACCAGGGGTAAAGGCTGAGCTACTGTAGCCTTGTGACGAATCACTAAGCTTCCTCTGTCCCAACTGTCATGCAGCTGAGGTCAACGGGACAGCAAGCATCCCCTCCTTGCGCGTTGCCCCAGTTCAGACAGCAATGGTCCCATCATACCTGGGACGTCAAGGTAGCAGCACGTAGCTGCGCGTTTCTGAAGGGCTCAGCTGAGGTTCTTTCTGGTCTTCCCGCTGTAGAGCTGATGTTCCTGGAGACCAGCGCGCTGACTGGGGAGAATGTGGAAGAAGCATTTCTGAAGTGTGCAAGGACCATCTTAAATAAAATTGAATCAGGTAAGAAAAGAATGTGCTTGTGGAACAGTGTTTGATCTTGCGTCCTCCGCCACCAGTGCGACTGTCCGGCCATGTCTTCACCAGCACTTCTGTTTTCCTTCTGAGGCTCTGTTAGCACCCTCGTGCTCTTGCTCAGGATGAACGTTGGCTGTCATCGGGGTAGGGGGCGGTGCTGTTTTTTACTCACTCATATAGGCATCCGTTAGTTTCGTGAGACCATGGATTTGCGCCTTGGAAGGTTTCCAGGGTGCAGGCCAGGGCAAGGTTGTATGGAAGACCAGCAGTTGCCCATGCTGCAAGTCTCCCCTCTCCACGACACCAATGTTGTCCAAGGGAAGGGGATTAGGACCCATACAGCTTGGCACCAGTGTCGTCGCAGAGCAATGTGTGGTTAAGTGCCTTGCTCAAGGACACAACACGCTGCCTCAGCCAAGGCTCGAACTAGCGACCTTCAGATCACTAGACGAACGCCTTAACCACTTGGCCACACACCAACACCGCACTCACTCGACATCTTGGGAAATCATGAACTCAGAAGCAGAGACTTAGCTGAGAGGGGAGAGAATTAATTGGAACCTGAAGGGACACTTTTTCATAGAACATAGAACAGTACAGCACGGGAACAGGCCATTCAGCCCGCATTGTTGAGCTGAACCGGCTAAAAAGCAAATCGAAAACACCCAAATGCTAATTCCTCCCACCTACACCATGTCCCTATCCCTCCATCTTCCTCACATCCATGTGCCTACCCAAATGTCTCTTAAAAGCCTTTAATGTATTTGCCTCTACCACCATAGGGCAGCGTAGTCCAGGCATCCATGGCCCTCTGAGTAAAAAACTTACTCTGCACAAAAACACTTGAACCTATCCCCTCCCACCTTCACCGTATTAAACATTTCAACTCTGGGAAATAGATACTCTCTGTCCACTCTATCTATGCCTCTCATAATCTTATAAATCTCTATCAGATCTCCCCTCAGCCTCTGGCGCTCCAGAGAAAATAACCCAAGTTTATTCAGCCTCTCGTGATAGCTCATGCCCTCTAAACCAGGCAGCATCCTGGTAAACCTTTTCTCCAAAGCCTCAGCATCCTTCCTATAGTGAGGTGACCAGAATTGTATACAGTACTCCAGGTGTGTTCTAACCAGAGTTTTATAAAGTTCCAACATAATCTCTTGGACTTTTGAACTCAATGCCTCGACAAATGAAAGCAAGCATTCCATAAGCCTTCTTAACCACCTTATTGACCTGTGTAGTCACTTCCAAGGAGTTATGAACTTGGATTCCAAGATCTCTCTGCTCAGCAACACCGTTAAGGATCTTGCCTAGAAGGTAGTCCATTTATAGTATGAGCTGCCAGAGGAAGTGGTTGAGGCAGATGCGAAAGTCTCAGGCACCCTAGATTTTTTTTATATTAATTTTATTTTAGATGTTTATTTTTGTCTTCTGCATTAGCGTGTCAGTAGAAAAGAGCAAATTTTAGATGTCCGAACATTCATTTTCCAGGAACTTAAAAGTTACAGAGAAATGTTTGTATTTCATTAAAGAAATTAACATATTAAGAATAGAATACTTTCAAGGAATCTCTGCAAACTCCCAAGGAAGTAGAGGGGCTGCCGTGCTTGCTTTGTACTGGCACTGACGTGCTGTGTGACTCTAACAAAATGCAGCTGCCTTCCTGTTGTAAACTTACAGGTGAGCTCAACCCCGAGCGCTTTGTAATGGCGCTGACGTGCTGTGTGACTCTATGCAGCTGCCTTCCTGTTGTAAACTTACAGGTGAGCTTGACTCCGAGCGCTTTGTAATGGCGCTGACGTGCTGTGTGACTCTAACGAAATGCAGCTGCCTTCCTGTTGTAAACTTACAGGTGAGCTCGACCCCGAGCGCATGGGCTCAGGAATCCAGTACGGCGACGCCTCGCTACGCCAACTTCGGCAACCCAGAAGCATGCAGACGCAAAACAAACAGCAGTGCAACTGCTAGGCACGGTGGCCGTGACTCGATGCTGTGGAGCTCATGTAAAAGCAGGTAGGATTCACGGTGCGGTGTGAAGACAAGCTTTCTGGGGATTTAGTTGTGTCAAGAAAATAATGGGGGGGCGCGGGCATCACCTTAAAATCAGAGCCACATTGAACTGTGTTGGTGTCAGGAAGCTTTTCTCCTAATGGTCTTATTAAGGATGTCAATGGATACGGGGAGAAGGCAGGAAAATGCGGTTGCGAGGGTTAATAAGTCACCCATGATGCAGTGTCAGAGTAGACTTGATGGGCCGAATGGCTTAATTCTTCTCCTGGGTTTTATGGCCTAATGGTCCACAGTGTGCTGGAGCTCTCTCCCTAGAGTAGGGGTTCCCAACGTGCAGTCCGTGTACCCCTGGGTTGGTAGTAGGGGTCCCTGGCATTAAAGAAAAGGTCGGGTATCCCGTGTCACAGTGCTTAGGGGTGAGTTAGCATTTTCAGTGTTGAGATTAATCAATTTTAAGTGAGACAAAGATACCAAGGTAGGTGAATGAAGTCGCATAAGGCTTAGCCAAATGGATAGGCACCAAGTGTACTTTACACAAGGTCTTCTGCAGAGAGAAAAAAAATGAATGCTATCCAGTCAGTTTTGACTGGATTTTCATCCAGGTCTCAGAGAAAGACAGAAGAAGAGCTTTCAGCTTCATCTCTGATTTGCATCAACATGCACTGTCCCAACCCTGGGATTGTTAGATGGGGCACTGTAGAGATATTTACTCTGTATATAACCTGATCTGATTCTATCCTGCAAGTGTGTCATGGGACAGTATGCAGGAAGGAATAAACTCTTCTCAGGCTTCCAGCCGGGTACAGGTATTGATTTCAACTGACGTTTCACTGACAAACTCTGCCATCTTCATCAGGGATGATGCCTGGGCATGTCTAGTCCGGTGGTAATTATACTCCTGTAGTCCATCCCTCCTAATCCAATCAGGCTTCCACTGTCCCACCTTGTTTGCAATCAAATTCCAATTCTTACTTAGAGCGAGACCATTGTCTTTGTTAAAATTCTTTTCCTCTAGTTTTATTTCAATGGCGGTCGCAAAAGCCATCGGTGCGGCACATTTGTTTTGTGCCATGGAAGCCGATCCGATGGCAATTCTGAAAGCAATGTTCTGCTACCGAAAATTTCTCCGGGTAACCCAAATGGATTCACCTCCTGTGCTCTTTGATGCAGGTTTCCACCGTGCATCCCATCTGGCCAATAAACGCTATCCAGGCAGAACACGCGGTGAAAACCCGCATAAAGGAACACAGGAGATGTATCCATTTGAGTTACCCAGAGAAGTGTGCAGTACAGGAAACCATTGAAATAAAACTAGAGAAAAGAATTTTAACAAAGAGGAAGGTCTCACTCTAAGTAAGAACTGGAATTTGGTTATAAACAAGGTGGGACAGCGGAAACCCGATTGGTTAGTCCTCATCCAATCAGTAGGGATGGACAATGGGGGTATAAACACCACCGGACTAGACATGCCCAGGCATCATCCCTGATGAAGATGGCAGAGTTAGTCATCGAAAAGATGGTTAAAATCGATATCGGTACCTGGTTGGAAACCTGAGAAGAGTTTATTTGTTATATACACCAGAAAGCGCCAGATCCTTTTTCAGTATAGACTGAACTTTACTTAATCAGTGATTCTGTCCTGAGAGTGTGTGATGGGACAGTGTAGAGAGAGCTTCACTCTGTATCTAACCCGTGTTGTCCCTATCCTGGGAGTATGTGTTGGGACGGTGTCGAGGGAGCTTCACTCTGTATCTAACCCATACTTGTCCCTGTCCTGGGAGTGTGTGATGGGACAGTGTGGAGGGAGCTTCACTCTGTATCTAACCCATACTTGTCTCTGTCCTGGGAGTGTGTGATGGGACGGTGTAGAGGGAGCTTCACTCTGTATCTAACCCGTGCTGTCCCTGCTCTAGGAGTATGTTTTGGAACAGTGTAGAGGGAGCTTTACTGTTTCAAACTTGTACAGTGCAACTTGATTAGAATGTCATGATTTTGAAAATAGATTTTCCTTCCTCTTTGGGCCTTGATGTAATTATATTTTATCTTTAGCTTTCCAGCCCCACATTTTTGCTTTAATATCATTGTTGGATGAATATCAAGAGGAAAATTGTGTTAGTTGCGTTTGACCTTTTCTAGAGATCCTTTAGGCGCCATTTGTAGCCATGATGAGTTAAGCCCACATAAAATGAAGATCAAATAGGTTTGTCCTATAGACAGAGGTTGAGGAAGATTGGCCTATACCCAATTTGGAAGAATGGACTATTCTGGATTCTGGGAGGGATTGATAAGGTAGACACTGAGAAATATTATATTTAACTAGTGAGCATATATCTGGGGCAGTGTCCCAGGATAAAGGACAAGGTGACAGAAATAATCTTCCTGAAAGCTCTTGGACTTTTGAAATTCTCTCCTCTGGATGCTGAGTTGCTGAATATAAGGTAGTTATGAGAAGGTAAACTGTTGAATATCATTATGACTTGGTAAGCAAGTGGATAAGGCCGGGGCAGGTAGATGTAGTGCCTAGGACAAGTAACTGAGCACTGCCGTTCCACCTGGGAATTAGTCATTGTGTGTTTGGAGGATTGAGACAGTAACACGCGAGTTCCCAACCTGGAGTTCACGGACCCCTTGCTTAATGGTATCGGTCCACAGCATAAAAAAGGTTGGGAACTCTTGAAGTGACACATGCCTTTAGTGCAGTAAACCACTGGCACGGTGTGGTAAATGGGAATGGCTCACCCTTGACCTCAGGTGAAATTAATGCAGAATATTCAAATAGAGCACTCTCACTCGTCACAGCCCTTCGAGGTTTATGGATGTGTACAGGGATATATTTTAAGTTAAAGTATCCCAAGGTGGAAATGGCTAATACGTGGTGATTGGAGTAAAGTGTTGGGGAGGGGGGTGTTGGAGGTAACTTTTTTCACAGAGAGTGGTAGGTGCATCGAGCGCTCTGCCAGGGGAGGTGGTAGTGGCAGCACTTATGAAACTCTTGATTGGCACGTGGATGATAGAAAAATGGAAAGCTGTGCAGGTAGGAGGGGTGGGATTGATTTTAAAGTAGGTTATAAACCCAGCTTGACATTGTTGTCTGAGGAGCCTGTAGTGTGCTTTGTGTCCTATATTCATCCAACAGTTACAAGATCAGTGTAAGGTCACTTAAAACTGAGGTTGGTAGCAACTTCTCGTAGAGGGTAGTGAATCTCCGGAACTCTACAGTAAAGGATTGTGCAGACTATATCATTTAAAGTGGATGTAGATAACATCTGAAAGCTGTAGATAAATTTTATAAAGATGACAGAATTTATTTATTGATTGATTGATTGCAGCGCGAAATAGGCCCTTCCAGTCATTCGAGCCATCCTGCCCAGCCCAGCAATCTTCTGATTTAACCCTAGCCTAATGACAGCACGTTTTACAATGACCAATTAACCTACCAACCAGTACGTCTGTGGACGTACGGACTCCTCTCAGATTATGTCGGAATTGAACTCCGTACTTTGAGCTGTAATGGCATCGCGCTAACCGCTACCCTACCATCTGCCCCACGGTTGAGACGCTGCAGTGCAATTTTACAAAGCACTGTTCGGCACAAGGGCAAAGGGCCTGTACTCTGCTCTGTTCTGTATTCAACTTGTTTAATCGTGTTTGGAAATAACGCCTGACCTCTCTCTCTCTCTTCTCTCCCGACAGTGATGCAAGTTGATCGGTTTGACGGAAACCTTACGACCAGGGGGTGAAGCACTGGCCTTGGTTGGTTTATCTGGGGGGTTGGTGCCTTGCCTTGAGGTCTAATGACCCAGTGATCCTCCTTGTACAGTATACTGTGTGTCATCTGCCTGTTCAGTGAGCAATCCTCCCAGTTCTAATGTTTTATATAACTGTATCCCAATTGGTTAGCTTTCCTAGCCACATGACTCCACAGGGTGTAAAGATGGAAAATAATATCCTCTTTTTTTTCCAAAAAGAGACCACACAAAATGTGTCTATGTGTGTGGAATGGTTTAGATTCTCCCATTTGGGCTGTTTAATTTTTATTTCGGTGAAGGGTAATGCTACTTAAACCCAAGACTATACTGGTAAACCCTGTGCAATAGACTTTATTCACCACCCACCATTCTGAGTGTAATTATTAGTCAAATTGGTCAATGTAGATAGACTCATTCCATTCTCAACTAATCGCAACCTATTGTGCTTTAGCACGAGCCGCACAATAACATTTAATTTAACTTTGTTCGACTATTGCCAGCATTATCAATCCCAAATCTGCGTGGGTAGCACTATTTTTTTTTGCACTGGGTGAATTGGTTTCTCGTTCTCTCATTTTAATCATCAGGGGTGGTGCGCAGCCTGCTGACCCAAAATGCTGTCTCTCGTCCCGACTTTCAGACCTGCCTCCTCCTTCCCTGATAACCTTGCGTATCTGAGACAGAGCGAGGATGCTCCTCTGCCGAGTTTCTCTTACCGTGTTGTACCCTGTCCCCTTTGCGCTGTCCTGCATTGCAAGGGTTGGATTTTGAGCATCAGAGACGGCAAGGGAGACCGTTCAGGCCGATCATGACCAAGTGCGCTGTCAGTCCTTTGGCTTCCTTGTCACGCTTCCCAGGCGTGTGACAAGCTCCCAGTCACGGTCCTGATGCAGCTATTTGAGGACGGGAGTCCCAGCTTCCCAAGAAATATGAAGGAATTCCTGTAATTTGAAGGCAAGTGTTTAGTGCTCGTTGGGTTGGGTGGGGGTGGTGCTGATTCTATGACAGTTATCTTGAGGATGACCTACCCCTTGGCCCCACAGAGTTCACAGCAGGTTATGACCTCAGTCTGTGACTGAACGTGGCAGTGGTTGGGTTGGGTTGTCCAGGTCCTGATGTGTTCCAATATAAAGGCCACCTACATTCCTGTACTGTCCAGAGTATTGAGGATGAGCCTCCAAGTCCTCTTCTCCAGCACTGGGAACAGTTCCTGGTATGATGGTGGATGGCCACTACGACTGGTTTAGCATTTTGAACAAGCAGTCGCCATCCCCTGCAACTGCCTTTAGAATTGGCAGACTCTTCACTGCCCCACCCCAGCAATGCCGCCGATGACTAAACCTGAACCCTGCGGTCGTTCAGCGTTACCGTACAAGTGGCTCCATCCACCTTCAACATTTCATCCATGAGCCAATAGCTGGTTTTACTGTCAGTCTCAGCTGTACATCCCTATCGCCCCTCTCCCCACCAAACTCGGAGCAACTGAAGAGCAAAAAGTTTACTGTACTAAGGATCCCTTTCAGGGGTTCCCAATCCACGGACACCTTGCTTAATGGTAATGCCAAGGCTTCAATTGGGGGAAGAAAGTCAAGCTGTTCCTCAGCCAATCCTGCTTCCTACGAATCTCCTGTCCCCTTGCCCTTGTTGCATTAGCTGCTGCAGTGTTCCCAACCGGATTAATTTCTGCTGATTTACCACGGCACACTCCAAAGATGGGTCTAACCTGCCTATACATATCAGACTAGTGGAGGGACATTCCTTGCCGCGCAGCTATTGTCACGAGGACAGATGGATGGGGGCTACAGGGAGACTGAAACAGTTGCTCACAGCAGGCAGTTCCATTTAACACACTAACTCTAAGTTCCTTGAGCTTTAGAGTTGAGTAAACCCTTCATGAATTGGGTGTTGGCTGGGGTCAGGGTTGTCACTGGCAGTTGCAGCACCCACGATCTGGTAGATGGGCAGAGAGCAAAACTGAGCTTGCACCTTGTGTCCCAAGTATGAGTAGCCCTGTAGCATTCAATGTCTTTGTTCAGACTGGACGAATGACCACAGCTAGAGTAGCAGAGCAGTCTTTGACCTTAGAACAGTATCCAGTAAGAAATATCAATACTCTTAATGGCCAGGGAGAGGGGTTCGGGCAATGTATAGACTGCAACCTTTTGTTTATTTCTGTGAAATGTCCTCACCAGTTCTTGTTCCAATTGGGCCTTTTGACCACTCCAACCCTGCCAACTGCAAAGTGGTTGTTAAATATCTGTGGACACTTCTGAGGGGCTTCTAAAGGGCCGTAATGCCTTGTTTTGTCAACTACGCTTCCCCAGGAAGCATTCCCTCAGATGCAGGAGTTTTGTTCCATCGTAATTTCAACCTGATGTCGTCAGAGCGTTGAGCAATGTGCCACAAAATAGGCCTCCATCCTGCAGGATTCGCTGTTGGACAGTACAGTATACCCATATGTTACACCTCTGGGAATTGAGTTGTGTTTTTCAGCCTAGTCCAATCCTCACCTCATCTCCACATGAACCAAAGGTCATAGCTGGTCTCAGTTGAGCAACCAAGCCCAAATTCAGAGAATCCCACTTGAGTGCACCGTCCCTGGGACAAGAAATTTCTGCACACGTGTGTTGGCCAAATCCAGATGCAAATTGTCTTTTCCAGAAATGGGAAGAATAAGGATTCTGAACGATAGTGAGCACTGCTGTTGTAATCTACCTGCACTGTATCTCTGCACCCATTCTCCCCGATTCTGTCTCACTCCGCCTCTCCCTCCTGCTTCCACCCATCCCCCTCTCATGTTGCTCCCCTCCCTTGTCCTCTCTCTCTCTCTCACACAGACATAATTTATCAATAGTAATTATCACCAAACGAGACCTCCCCTCAGCAGACTGTCCATCGATCTGTTGCTTCCCTCTGGGACGAGAGAGCAGGTTTTGGAATATATATCAAACTGAGGTAGCAAGTGATGGCTGGAAGTAAGCAAGCAGGAAGGTACATATCAGACAGTTGTATATAGTTTATATACCACATAGATCACATATGGTATATAGAGTATATATGCATTCTATCATCTAGACCAGGGGTTCAACATTTCTAAGTCATTGACTAATACCATTAAGCAAGGAATCTGTGGACCCCAGGTGGGAAATCCTGATCTACTGTATATGAATGCATTCCATTTCAGTGCAGACACACGCCAGGGGTTGCGATAATGATTAAAGCGTGCAGTTCAGTACCGGCAGCTTATGATGTCGCCTGACCTGGAGTGTGTTACAGGATGGTTTGATGCGTTTCCTGGTGAGGTGCCCAGCTGTTGGATGCTGTGCCCTCTGCTTCCCGCTGCTGGTTTCCTCTCCGCCCCTCACCTTCCTGAAGAGACGAAGGAAGTCTGCATCCGCCGCCTCCCACGCCAGCCCTCGCGTTAGTGTGACCAAAGCACGCTGGGTTTCTGCGTTCGTTCACCGAGGAAGCAGCCAGTCCCTGTGACGCTGCCCCTTGAGGACAAACTCCCCGAGTCGGTCAGTCAGGCAGGGCAGCAACTGGCAGTTGCAGCCTCTGCTTTCAGGACCGAGGCTGATGGCCGATGCGTGATCCTTTCTGACCGCCCCTCACGTTGAACAGTGAGCTTTCTAACCTTACAACGTCACTGGTTACGCGCTACATGAAGCTGGTACATTCGAGACCCACCTCCCCCTCCCCCTCCCCAGACCTGGAAGAACTGCTTTTAGATTTCTGATACTTGATGAGTTGCAACGAGGCCTCTTGAATTATCCAGCTGCCTGAAACCTCCCATGTGAGGTTATCACGTGGAACTGCTAACCTTGTGCTTTCAGACAGGTGCTAACTGCAGTTGAAATTCATACCTAAGGAAGTCATGTCGTATTTAACACTGTCACTGACACTCCTCTCCGTTCCCAAACGCCTCTGTAGTCAAATTCAATACATTCCATGCAACCGCGTTTTCGATCACATTCTTTTCTCTTGCTTTTTTATATCACCACCTTCCCCGTCCTTGGTCCCAAATAAAAATGCACCCAAAGTCTTACATTTCGTGAACACCTTCCAGTTGTAGGGAGGGCCCACCGAACGATAAAGCAGCCTTCTCCGATCCCAAGAAGCGCTTGCAGAGATAAACCTGAACTGTCGTTTCCCTCAACTGATGACAGTGTTTCACTAACCAATGGAATTTCACCTTAATCTCAAATTTGAGTCATTTTTGACCCTATTTTTAAAATAATAACTCTTAAGAGCATCTTATCAATTAATAATTCCAATATCTCTTAAGAGCATCTTACCAGCAAGTTTGTATTCAGATTTTACTGACAGTGGAACTACCTAATTATTAAATAACTCAGTGTTGTTTACTAATTAGGCAGTTGGTCTGGCACATTTCGGGAAGGAAGTGAAAGGAGTAACTGTTTCCACTAGTTCAGCTTGTCAGAGACCAGCTGATTATTTGTGCATTGGGTCATTTACTGACCCTGCACGCCGCATCGGGTGCAGTGCGTCTGCAGTGCACCACTGGGCGGCCATCCCACCACAGTGCAGGTCAGACCGAGCCTCAGGAATTCTCCCGCGCCGTTGCGTTAAGACCAGTCAACAGTTGCAGTACAATGCCCGTTGGCCATTGTTGGGGGTGCAAAGAGTAATGTATGGAGCTGGCAGGAGGGTGGGGGGGGGGGCCAGGTTTCGTCACCAAAGCATACAGGCTCTCTTTGTTTAAATGTGCTCTTGCCCTCAGCCTACAAAAGAGAGATTGCACTCATGTGGTTAGCCGGTTACTGAGTGCTCCCTACAGGCCATGAAGTTCACTCATGTAATTTCGCTTTTTCTGGAAGCTTTTCCCTTTGAATTTTCTTCTGATTTTTTCCCCTCCTGAGATCTGGTGCACACACAGATTCCTCTCACTCCTCTCCCACATGTGGTGACGTTCGGGGGGGTTACCTCGAGATGAGAGCGTTACACAAGCCCCCCTGGACAACTCAGAAACATGGACTGAATCTAAGTCCGTACTTGTGTCACCATCATATTGAGATAAAGAAGAAAAGCCTATCCATGGCCAATACCCTGTTCCTCCTGATGCACAGTGCTTGCTTGGATACGGTTACATTGTTTTAAATAACTTTGCCCAGGAGCATGCACAAGGCAGGTCTCTCTGATCTGTGCTGTCAGTGGAGCAGAGAGAAGGGACTCGAGGTTTGGATGGAAGAAATATCACAACAAGGTTGGCGTGATCCCCCCTGGAGTTGAACGTCTTGCTGGCAGCAAGAGTGACTACTTTAGAAGCCTCTGGCTGGGGTCCCTTCCCTCTGACGCAGGAGGAGGATAAATGCTTGGATGAGGGAGGAAGCAGCACAAAAGCTTTTTCCATAAAATACAGGACTCTTACCCTGACACACCATAAACCAGTTGCTCTCCAATCAATCAGACCACTTCCCCACCCCACCACCTTGATTCCATGGATCTTCCAGTAATTTGCCGTACATTCTCAGAAATGGGATTCAAAGACTTTCTTTCTTGTGGTCTTCCCTGGAGCTGCTGTTTCTTCTCGCTGGAATTCCAGCAGATTCCCTGACTGCCGGGTTTAAAGACAACCAGAACCATTGTGAGGTAGCTGTTGACGTACTGCTTGATGGGTTCTGTGCATTTGGAGCATATCTGTAAATAGGTTTGCCTTTTCTTTCCCATTGGTGTTATTTATTCTTGCCTACATGGCTGTGTTTATTTGCCACACGTCAAAGTGTCTGCACAAA
The DNA here is from genome assembly GCF_030028105.1 of Mobula birostris. NCBI lineage: Eukaryota > Metazoa > Chordata > Chondrichthyes > Myliobatiformes > Myliobatidae > Mobula > Mobula birostris. The sequence goes on along the minus strand of NC_092379.1, from coordinate 6,771,847 downwards.
GGAAGTTGGTGAGACCCAGGTTGGTAGGGACTTAATGGAGTTTTGTTGTGTTTTAAGGCTGTTGTTTCGCTGGTGTTTTAGCGCCCGTCCGTAGTGTTGTTTGAAAGGGGCTGGTGTTTTCGCGCCCGTCCGTAGTGTTGTTTGAAAGGGGCTAGTGTTTTCGCGCCCGTCCGTAGTGTTGTTTGAAAGGGGCTGGTGTTCTGTGCTTTGCAGTTCCGGATGCCTGTGTGCTACAGTCCCCTTCAGAGCTGGACATGCTCCCCACTGCCTGCACAGGTCATGTTGGCCACCGTCCCTGTCTCTCTTGGACATGGATTTGTAAACACTGGTGGATTTAGATGGTGTGTGGGGACAAGATAGCTCAGAGCAAGCAAGCCCACCTCCCTGGCGAAAACAGCTCAGAGAGAGAGAGGAGGGGCTCACCATTCCCAAGTGCCTCTTTACATCCGGCCCTCTGTGTCCATTAGAGTCTCACTCATTGGCTGTGGCACGAGAACCACATGACTTGAAGCTTCACTCTGATTGGAAGGATCACCGAGCTGAAGTGCCGTAAGACCAGTGACCCTGGTTCTAAGTTTCAGAGTGCACAACAAGGTCATCTCCAACCAACTGCATCTCCTCCATGAGTCTCCCTCATTCTTCCCTCACTCCCACCCCTTCCAACACCATCTGCTGAGAGCCACCACTAGACAGGCATTCAGGCTTTCTGATTCCACCCCCAACTCCCCACATCCATGCCATCTAGAGCGACACATACCTGCATTTCTTTTTCGTCTACCACATTCACCAAGAAAGCAGGGACTCCTGTGTAAAGCAGAGACCAGGAGACCATCCTTGCTGACAGGCTCTGGGAATGACTTCCCTGTTGGCAATCCAGTGCCAGGGATGTGTTGAGGGACAGTCTTGTCAAGGCCCTCAATGCATCCCTGGGATTAGCTAACAGTGAACTTCGAACTCTGACACAGGATTGCCAAGGAGGGAAGTCATTTTCCCAAACTGATCTCATCCCTCCAAAAAAAAACGTACAATTCATGAAAGGCGGCATTGAAAGAAAATGAACCATTTTTTTTCGTCCCAGGAGGGCTCACGGTCCTGAAGCTTAGCTTCCTTATCCTGGTAAGCGTAGGGTCCACTTGGATCTCCTTAGCGTGAGTGTCGGAGAGTGAAACTGGGGGAGGTGTGTGGGGCCGAACACAATGACGTCCATGTTGAAACATCCTGACACAAGTCTTGAATAAACATCACCCATTCCTCTTCCTCCCACCTTGGCAAGAACACACCTTTCTGTTCTGAGCTGAAGGTATAAAACCAAAAATCAAACTATTCCCCCCCCCCCCGTATTCTTTTCCGTCCCGTTCAAGTAATTTATTGAAATTGGAATTACTCAGTGGAATAGCAGCTATCTCGATCTATTCTGTGTGTTAATGCCTGACTGTTAAAGCAGTGTCAGTGGAATTAAATGGAGACAGGTTGCTGTGGCCTTGTTAAGGTACGTGATCTACAAAATAATAACCCATTGTGTCTTGTGCCTCTCAGTAAGTGTGTGGAGAGCATATGCACAGAGACTGCACTATAAATCTTATTTTGAAAAGCACTCGTACTGTGATTTGGGGAAAGATTAAATCTCCACTGATTCCTTGTGTTAAATTGTTTTTTTGTTTTGATTTTGTGTTTTATTTTTGCTTATACGTGCATTCATACATGTCTCGCAACTTGTTGCTAACAGCACGTTGCCTCAGATGTACCAGCTTCCTGTAACAAAGTCTTTGATTTCATTAAAACACCTTAAAATTGCATCGGCACTCTGTTGCTGCTTCCTGTTTTTTGGGGGCTGGGGCTGTCTGTGGTGTGGGCGTGGTTTGCGTACGTGGAACAGTGACGGGGGGGTGGGGGGCATATGGAATCACGCCATCCATAATTGGCCAGTAGGCCCATTGGTCATTGGTCAGCGGCACAGCTCAAAGGGCAGGAAAGGCCTATTCCACGCTCTATTTCAGTAATAACAATAGTAATAACTTGTCATAGTCCTTCCTCATTGCCTGGACCAACTTCTGGGGTTTCCTCCCAACAGCACAGAGAGAGCGCCTCAAAACCACAATGTCCACAAGACCGGAGCAGAATTAGGCCAATTGGCCCATCGAGTCTGCTCTGCCATTCATTATCCCTCTCAACCCAATTCTCCTGCCTTCTCCCCAAAACCTTTGATGCCCTGGTTAATCAATAACTCATCAACCTCTGCTTTAAATATACTCAACGACCTGGCCTCCACAACCATCTCTGACAATGAATTCCACAGATTCCCCAGCCTCTGGCTAAAGAAATTCCTCTTCTTCTCTGTTCTGAATGGACGCCCTCTATTCTGAGGCTGGGCCCGCTGGTCCTAGAATCAGTGGGCTAAAGGGCCTCTTTCTCTGCTCTGTGATTCCAATATGATTGTTACCTCCACGTGTTCAACTGAAGTCGATTGGACATATTAGCCGAAGCTTCATGTTCACTTTGTGCCAGATCGCATGACGTGGACAATCATGGCCTTTCCATGAGCATGATTGTTCTTGGCAAATTTTTCTACAGAAGTGGTTTGCCATCGCCTTCTTCTAGGCAATGTCTTTACAAGACGGGTGACCCCAGCAATTATCAATACTCTTCAGAGATTGTCTGCTAGTGTTGATGGTCGCATAACCAGGACTTGTGATCTGCACCGGCTGCTCGTACGACCATCCCCCACCTGCCCCCATGGGTTCACGTGACCCTGATTTTGGGCTGGTGGGAGGGCTAAGCAGGTGCTACACCTTAAGAACTCAGCAGGCCAGACAATATTTTGTGTGTTGCTTGGATTTCCAGCACCTGTAGATTTTCTCTTGTAGGTGCCAAACTTTGTCCTGTAGGCTAGGAGAGGGAAGCAGTGCCTTACACCTCCTTTGGCAGAGACATATCTCCACCCCACTACAGCAAAGCTTCATGGAACTAGTGAAAAGGTATTTTTAAAAACAGACAAACTACCATTTAACTGAGTAACATGTATTTAAATAAAATGCAGAACAATGTATGAAAGCAGTCCATTATCTGCACGAGATGTCTGTGCTGATTTTGTTCATTTACTGTCAGTCAAAAGAACAAGGTCAGCATGAATAAATTCCTCCATTGATAAATACTATAGTTATATTGATAGTTCTCTTATTTGTTCTGTATTTTATTTAAATACATAATCTGTTAATCAGTTAAATGGTAGTTTGCAATTTTTAGCATATATAACTATTTCCATGTAACAATGGCTAATAGGGGAAGTTGATTTTGTAGTTTAAAGTTAAATTGGATAGCTATATGGACAAGAAAGGAATGGAGGGTTATGGGCTGAGTGCAGGTTGGTGGAACTAGGGAGGTAAGAGTTCGGCACGGACTAGAACGGCCGAGATGGTCTGTTTCCGTGCTGTAATTGTTATATGGTTATAATATTCAGCAATCATTCTTCCAAGTCTGAATGAATACACTGACTTCATCAAGACCTGTTCGGATGGGTGTGTGCCTCCCAGCGGCAAGACATCATACCCAAACCAAAGGCTGTGTGGATGAGCAAGGAGATTCATAGCCTGCTGAGGGCTAGATCTGTGGCATTCAAGACCGGTGACCCAGAATTATGTGAGATGTCCAGATACGACATAGGGAAGGCTATAAAAACAATTCTGATTGAGCATTAGAGAGGGAATTGGATGCATTTCAGCCAAGGCAGGGTTTGCAGGCCATTGCTTCCTACGGAGCGAAACCTCATGAAGGGCTGTGGTGCTTTACTCCTAGCAGCAGAACATCAGGCCCTGGTGGTGTACCTGGCAGGGCACCAATCCCCTGTGCCAACCAACTGGCAGAAGAGTTCAAGGGCAACTGCTGCAGTCAGAGGTTCAAAGTTCAAAGTAAATTTATTATCAAAGTACATATATGTTACCATATACAACCCTGAGATACATTTTCTTGTGGGCATACTCAATAAGTCTATACAATTATAACCATAACAGAATCGATGAAAGATCACAGCAACTAGGGTGATCAACCACTGTGCAGAAGACAGCAAATTGTGCAAATACAAAAAGAAAGAATAATAAATAAACAATAATATCAAGAACTTGAGATGAAGTCAAGTGGCTTTTTATTGTCATTTCGACCATAAGCTGCTGGTACAGTACACAGTAAAAACGAAACAACGTTCTTCCAGGACCACGGTGCTACATGAAACAACACAAAACTACACTAGACTACGTGAGACAACACAAGGCTACACTAGACTATATAAGACAACACAAAACTACACTAGACTACAGACCTACACAGGACTACATAAAGTGCACAAAACAGTGCAGGGCAGTACAATAAATAATAAGGCAACACTCACAACACGCTGGAGGAACTCAGCAGGTCAGGCAGCATCAGCGGAAATGATGAGTCGACGTTTCGGGCCGGAGCCCTTCGTCAGGACTGTAGAAGGAGGGTGGTGGGAGGGTTGGAAGAAGGCTCTCCAGCGTGTTGTGAGTGTTGCTTTGATCCCAGCATCTGCAGAGTATTTTGTGTTTATAAATAATAAACAAGACAATAGGCACAGTAGAGGAAAAATTACAATATAATAATAAACGACGTAGATGTCAGTCTAGACTCTGCGTATTGAGGAGTCTGATGGCTTGGGGGAAGAAACTGTTGCACAGTCTGGTCGTGAGATCCCGAATGCTTCGGTACCTTTTGCCAGATGGCAGGAGGGAGAAGAGTTTGTATGAGGGGTGCGTGGGGTCCTTCATAATGCTGTTTGCTTTACGGATGCAGCGTGTGGTGTAAATGTCTGTAATGGTGGGAAGAGAGGCCCGGATGATCTTCTCAGCTGACCTCACTATCCGCTGCAGGGTCTTGCGATCCGAGATGGTGCAATTTCCGAACCAGGCAGTGATGCAGCTGCTCAGGATGCTCTCAATACAACCCCTGTAGAATGTGGTGAGGATGGAGGAAGAGTCCTTGAAAGTGAGTCTGTTGGTTGTGGGAACATTTAAATAAAGGGGCAAGTGAAGTTATCCCCTCTGGTTCAAGAGCCTGATGGTTGGGGGGTAGTAACTGTCCCTGAACCTGGTGGTGTGAGTCCTGAGGCTCCTGTTCCTTCTTCCTGATCAGAGCAGTGAGAGGAGAGCATGTCCTGGGAGGTAGGGGTCCCTGATTATGGATGCTGATTTCACGCAACAGCGTCTCATAATAGCATTTAGGTTCTTACCTGCTTCAAAGGGGCGACACTTACATCTGAGCCCAAGTAGAGCAGGATGAGCTGCCTCAATGACTATTGACCACTGGACAATGACTATTGTCCGGTGACACTCACATCTACTGTGATGAAATGCTTTGAGAGGCTGGTCATGCCTAGAATCACCTGCCTGGACTCACTGCAATTTACCTATCGCCACAATAGATCTACAGTGGTGCAATCTCACTGGCTCTCCAATTGGCCTTAGATCACCTGGACAATAGCAATATCTATGTCAGGCTGTTGATTATTGACTACAGCCCAGCATTCAACACCATCATACCCTCAGTTCTATTTAACAAATTACCAAACCTGGGCCTCTGCAACTGGATCCTTGACCTCCTCACCGGGAGACCACAGTCTGTGCAGATCAGAAATAACATCTCCTTGCTAACAATCAACACTGGTGCACCTCAAGGATGTGTGCTTAGCGCATTGCTCTATTCTCTCTATACTCATGACTGTGACCAGGCACAACTCAAACACCATCTATAAATATGCTGATGACACAACTATTGTTGGCAGAATTTCAGCTGCTGACACACAGGAGAGAGATGGGTCAGCTGGTTGAATGGCGCCTCAGAACCAGCCTTTGATCAGTAAGACCAAGAAATTAATTGTGGACTTCAGGAAGAGGAAGTTGAGGGGACACACACCCGTCCTCACCGAGGGGTCAAGTTGAAGCTCCTGGGTGTCAGCATCTCTGAGGATCTCTCCGGAGCCCAACATATCGGTGCAATTGCAAAGGAGGCATGAAAACGTCTATATTTAATTAGGAGTTTGAGGAGATTTGGTTTGTCACCAACGATACTCGCAAATTTCTACAGAGGTAGCATGGAGAGCGTTCTAACTGGTTGTGTCACTGTCTGGTGTGAAGAGGCCACTGCACAGGATCAGAAAAAGCTGCAGAAAGTTGTTAACTCGGCCAATTCCCTCATGGACGCTAGCCTCTTCAGGGTATCTTAGAAGGTGATGTCTCAAAAACGCAGCGTCCATCATTAAGAACCCACATCACCTAGGACATGCCCTCTTCTCATTGCTATCAGCATGAAGTGGTACAGGAGCTTGAAGGCACACGCTTAGTGATTCAGGAGCAGCTTCTTCCCCTCCCCATCTGATTTCTGAATGGACATGGAACTCATGGACGCTACCTCACTACTTTTTTGCTATTTTTGCATCAATTACCACAGAGTCATAGAAAAGTACAGCATAGAAACAGGCCCTTCAGCTCAGTTAGTTCTGGAGCTGACCAGCTGTGCCCATCTGCAACCTTTTCAATTCTCTGAAGGCGGTGGGGACATCTCAGTGTTTCCTGCGCAAGCTGCCGTCTACTACTTGCAGTTCCACTCGGTGTCCAACAGAGGGCGCTCCCGAGCCAAGGATCAAGGCTCTGGCAAGCGATGGTGAAAATTTGTCTAAGTCAATTTAAAATGGAGTCCTGAAGAAGGGTCTCGGCCCAAAAAAGTCGACTGCATACTCATTTCCATTGATGCTGCCTGACCTGCTGGGTTCCTCCAGCATTATGTGTGTATTGCTTTGGATTTCCTGCATCTGTCGTTTAAGATTTCTGTGTTTCCTCCTGGGGGACCTGGTGTGGTGCTGATCCAGTATCCAAACCCCGGAATATAACAACCAATTTGTGCTGATCCTCCTGCTCTTGGGTATTTCTATAGGTGGGTCTCCAAGACCCAAGAGTGTGGTTGAGTCTATAATGTCCCAGCGAACACCTCGCACTGGGGATGGACAAAAAAAATTGGCCCCAGGGTGTCCCAATGTACCTGCTCAAGTGGTGCCACGGTGATAAAGTTGCAGGTTCGTGCCCCAGTAGTCTGGGCTAACAGTGGATCAATAGTTCCTTTTCACGTCAGAGTCAGTATACAACCTGGAATTCTTGCTCTCCACAGACATCCTCGAAACAGAAGAAAATCCCAGTAGGATCAATGACAATAAAGTGTTAGAACTTCAAAGCCCCCCCTCCTCCTCCTTCCCACGTACAAGCAGCAGCAAAGCATCAACCCCCCTCCTCCCCGTCTCTCCACCTGTAAAAGTATCCGTCTCCCCCTCCACTTGCCATGCAAAGAATAGAAAGACCCCCAAGGAGACCATGATCTTGACTCCATCAAAATCTACTGTTCGCCCCAACGTGCCACAGGCCCCCTCTCTCACCAACGAGAGAGAGAGAGAGAGAGAGAGAGAGAGAGAGGTATCGCTCCTGCCACGGTGAGAGGGAAACCAACTGCTCGCTGTTTCCATGTTCCCAGCTCCTGCAATACCAGGAACTGAGTTTAACTCCTGACATGACTTAAATTCAATTGCTTATTTAGAATAGTTTTTAGAGGGGGAAGACACAACCAATCACCAACCAGCTTGTACTCCTACCCCTGCCCCCCCCCCCCCCACCTTCCTACTGTGGCTTCAGCCCCCTTCCTTTCCAATCCGGATAAAACGTCAACAGCTTCTTCTTCTCCGTAGATGCTGTTGGACTCGCCGAGTTCCTCCGGCGTTGTGTGTGTGTGTGTTGCTTAAGATTTCCAGCATCTACTGAACTCTCCCACGTTCACAGTTCAGGTTCCCACCCTGGGGCCCACAGACCCCCTTGATTAATGGTAAGGGGCCCACGGCATAAAAACAACATTGGGAACCCTTGTTCCTACAGCGACAAGGTTGTCATCAAAGCCCGTCTGGTTCAACGTGGCCCTTCAGGGGAGGCACTGTGGCTCCTGTCCCACTCTGACGACAAGCCAATTAGTCATAGTCATAGTCATAGTCATACTTTATTGATCCCGGGAGAAATTGGTTTTCATTACAGTTGCACCATAAACAGTTAAACAGTAATATGTAATTATGCCAGGAAATAAGTCCAGGACCAGCCTATTGGCTCAGGGTGTCTGACCCTCCAAGGGAGGAGTTGTAAAGTTTGATGGCCACAGGCAGGAATGACTTCCTATGACGCTCAGTGCTGCATCTCGGTGGAATGAGTCTCTGGCTGAATGTACTCCTGTGCCCAACCAGTACATTATGTAGTGGATGGGAGACATTGTCCAAGATGGCATGCAACTTGGACAGCATCCTCTTTTCAGACACCACCGTCAGAGAGTCCAGTTCCATCCCCACAACATCAGTGGCCTTACGAATGAGTTTGTTGATTCTGTTGGTGTCTGCTACCCTCAGCCTGCTGCCCCAGCACACAACAGCAAACATGATAGCACTGGCCACCACAGACTCGTAGAACATCCTCAGCATCGTCCGGCAGATGTTAAAGGACCTCAGTCTCCTCAGGAAATAGAGACGGCTCTGACCCTTCTTGTAGACAGCCTCAGTGTTCTTCGACCTGTCCAGTTTATTGTCAATTCGTATCCCCAGGTATTTGTAATCCTCCAATATGTCCACACTGACCCCCTGGATGGAAACAGGAGTCACCAATGCCTTAGCTCTCCTCAGGTCTACCACCAGCTCCTTAGTCTTTTTCACATTAGAGTAGTTGACTCAAATTGCCCCAGCTAGTACCCAATCCTACAATGTCACATCAGCTCCCTGGGGTCTGCATAGCAGATAGGCTTGAATCAAATCACACTCAGTTTTCAAAGTTCAAAGTAAATTTTATTATCACAGTACATATATGTTACCATATACAACCCTGAAATCCATTTTCTTGTGGGCATACTCAATAAATCTATAGAATAATAACCGTAACAGAACTAATGAAAGACCGCCCAACTTGGGCGACCAACCAGAGTGCAGAAGACAACAAACTGTGCAAATATAAAACATGGAAGAAATAATAATAATAGATAAATAAGCAATAAATACCGAGAACAGGAGATGAAGAGCCCTTGAAAGCGAGTCCATTGGTTGTGGGAACATTTCACTGATGAGGCGAGTGAAGTTATCCCCTTTGGTTCAAGAGGCTGATGGTTGAGGGGTAAGAACTGTTCCTGAACCTGGTGGCGTGGGTCCTGAGGCTCCTGTACCTTCTACCAGATGGCAATAGCGAGAAGAGAGCTCGTCCTGAGTAGTGATCCCTGGTGATGGATGCTGCTTTCCTGTGACAGCAATTCATGTAGGTGCGCTCAGTGGCTGAATGGTTGGGAGGGCTTTACCTGTGACGGACCGGGCCAAATCCACTATTCTTTTTTTCCGCAAACACGAGGAAATCTGCAGGTGCTGGAAATTCAAGCAACAGACACAAAAAACGCAGCAGGCCAGGCAACATCTCTAGGAAGAGGTACAGTCGACGTTTCGTGCCGAGACCCTTCGTCAGGACTAATTAAAGGAAGAGCTAGTAAGAGATTTGAAAGTGGGAGGGGGAGATCCGAAATGATAGGAGAAGACAGGAGGGGGAGGGATGGAGCCAAGAGCTGGACAGGTGATTTTTTTTGTCCCCTTCCCTAAGAAAGGGTCTAGTATCGTTGGAAGCAGTCCGAAGCAGATTCCCTGTCCTGCTGAGAGAAGCTAAACAGTTTAGGTCATACGACAGAGGTAGGCCATTCAGCCCATCGAGTCTACTCCACCATTCCACCATGGCTGATTTATTTTCCCCCTCATCCTCAGTCTCCTGCCTTCTCCCCGTAATGTTTGACACCCCAACTAATCAGGAGCCCATCAACCTTAGCTTTAAATATACTTCATGACTTGGTCTCCACAGCTGTCTGTGGCAATGAACACCACCCTCTGTATAAAGAAGTTCCTCCTCATCTCTGTTCTAAATGGACATCCCCGTAGTCTGAGGCCCTGTCCTCTGGTCTTCGACCCTCCCACTATTGAAGACATTCTCTCCATATCTGGGCCTCCCAATATTCGGTACGTTTTAATGAGATCCCTACCCCCAACCCCTGCCTCCCACACTTATTCCTCTACGTACAGACCCAAAGCTATCAAATGCTCCTTATCGGTTAAACCGCGCATGGTGAAGAAGGCATTTTCTCTCCTTGGTCAGGATTTTGGGTGCAGGAGTTGGAACGTCACAGTGCAATAGTATAGAACATGGTGAGACCACCTTTAGAGTATTACGTACAGTTCTGATCGTCTACCCACAGGAGGGGTGTCTATAAGCTACAAGGGTTGCAGGAAAGGTTCCCAAGGGGATTACCAGGACTGGAGGGCTCGAGGTTGAAAGAGAAGCTGGATAGTTTTTTTTTCTCTCTCTGGAGTGTGAGAGTTGAGGGTTACCTTGAAGAGCAGAAGTTCCCAACCTCGAATCTGTAGACCCCTCAGTTAATGGTAAGACTCCATGGCATAAAAAAGGTTGCTGCGTTCCTGTTATAGAGGCTTACAAAATCGTGAGGGGCACGGTTCAGGTGGTGGTCACAGGGTAGAAAACCCCCAAAGCCCAAGGGCACAGATTTTCAGATGACAGGGGTAGGATACCAAAGGGGCTTGCTGGGCACCTTTTTCATGCAAAGGGTGGTGGTATGTGGAATGAGGAAGTGGTAGAGACGAGTACAATTATAATATTTATAGACAATAGACAATAGGTGCAGGAGTAGGCCATTCGGCCCTTCGAGCCAGCACCGCCATTCACTGTGATCATGGCTGATCATCCACAATCAGTATCCAGTTCCTGCCTTATCCCCATAACCTTTGATGCCGCTATCTTTAAAAGGTATTTGGACAGGTACTTATTATAAAAGGTTTCAGAGAGCTGTGGGCTAACACAAGAAAACGGGAATAACTCAGGTAGGCAACTTTGTAAGCAGTTTGCGGACATTTCATTACTAACTTAGTTTGGCACGACATTGTAGGGTGAGAGACTTGTTCCCACGCAGCGTACTCCATTGCCCTAACAGTGATAGACTTCCTCTTATCCTCACCCACCACCCCCTGAACGCCGCATCCAACACATTCTCTGCAACGTCCGCCATCTCCAAAGGGATCCTACCACTAAACACATCTTTACCTCCCCCCCCACTCCACTTTCCGCAGGGATCACTCCCTCCATGGTTTCTTTGTCCGCTCGTCCCTCCCCAATAATCTCCCTCTCAGCACCTATCCCTGCAAGGGTTCCAAGTGCTACCCCTGCCCATTGACCTCCTCCCTCACCTCCATTCAGGACCCCAAACAGCCCTTCCAGGTGAGGCAACACTTCACTGCAAATCTGCTGGGGTCGTCTTTCATAGTTATAGTCATAGTCATACTTTATTGATCCCGGGGGAAATTGGTTTTCGTTACAGTTGCACCATAAATAATTAAATAGTAATAAAACCATAAATAATTAAATAGTAATATGTAAATTATGCCAGGAAATAAGTCCAGGACCAGCCTATTGGCTCAGGGTGTCTGACCCTCCAAGGGAGGAGTTGTAAAGTTTGATGGCCACAGGCAGAAATGACTTCCTATGACGCTCTGTGTTGCATCTCGGTGGAATGAGTCTCTGGCTGAATGTACTCCCGTGCCCACCCAGTACGTTATGTAGTGGATGGGAGACAATGTCCGGCGCTCCCGAAAGAATCTGCTGGGGTCGCCTATCATGTCCGGTGATCCCAATGCGGCCTCCTTTACATTGGTGAGTCCCTTCATAAATTGGGGGACCGCTTCGTTGAGCACCTCCATACCATTTGCCAAAAGTGGATCTTCCCAGTGGCCAAACATTTTAACTCCCATTCCCGTTCCGACATGTCAGTCCATGGCCTCCTCCTATGCCAAGATGAGGCCACCCTCAGGGTGGAGGGGGCAACACCTCATATTCCAACCATGGAACCTCCATCCTGATGGCATGAATATCGATTTCCCCTTCCGTTAAAAAAAAAATTCCCTCCAGCTCCCCCCCTTCTTCTATTCCCCACTCTGGCCTCTTACCTCTTCTCTAGCTGCCTATCACCTCCCCCTGGGTCCCCTCCTCCTTCCCTTCCTCCTACGGTCCACTCTCCTCTCCTGTCAGATTCCTTCATCTCCAGCCCTTGACCCTTCCCACCCGCTTGGCTTCGCCCATCACCTTCCAGCCAGCCTCCTTCCCCTCCCCCACGTTTTTATTCTGGCATCTTCCCCCTTTCCCTCTCAGTCCTGACGAAGGGTCTCGGCTCGACTGCACTTTTTCCCCATAGAAGCTGCTGAGTGAGTTTCTCCAGCATTTTGTGTGTGTGTGTGTGTGTGTGTGTGTGTGTGTGAGTGTGTGTGTGTGAGTGTGAGTGTGTGTATCTGTGAGTGTGTGTGTGTGTGTATCTGTGTGTCTGTGTGTGAGTGTGTGTGTGTGTGTGTATCTGTGTGTGTGTGTGTGAGTGTATGTGTGTGTGTGTGTGTGTGTGAGTGTGTGTGTGTGTGTGTGTGTGTGAGTGTGAGTGTGTGTATCTGTGAGTGTGTGTGTGTGTGTATCTGTGTGTCTGTGTGTGAGTGTGTGTGTGTGTGTGTGTGTGTGTGTGTGTGTGTATGTGTGTGTGTGTGTGTGTGTGTGTGTGTGTGTGTGTGAGTGTGTGTGTGTGTGTGTGTGTGTTGCTAAGAATGAAATTCCCTCTCAAGGCGTAAAATATCTAGCATGTATTTTGGACGCGTTGGGGTTATCCTGGCCAAAAACGATTAGTAGAAGTGATAATGTTATGATCACTGCAGTCAAGTACCATGCTCTCCGAACAGGTTGTCTATTGGTTGGTCCTTACTTGGCTCCAGAGTCTAATCCAGGGTCCCTATTAGGATGGATTCCCTTAACGGGAAGCGCCTGTGCGTGACTTTTTTGAACGTGGGGGGGGGGCTGATTCATGGGCAGCCACCACGTGGTCCTTGACAGATTGGGCTCAGGGTCCAGACGACTGGGGGATCCTTCCCTGCCTCAGCCTTCCTCCACCTTCACTGCTGTTGTGATGCACCATCACCTTCTGCCAGATCCACCGTGGAGGTTTCGGTCAGATCGCTCCTTGTCCTGATCCCCTCCCTCCCCCCTGATCTTACTACCAGGGGTGACCCCTACCAGGAGCTACACTCCACTTGGCATCTCCGGGACCCACAACCCTCTCCACTGCCACAAGGTGACGACCCTCGGAGAAGTGGCCAAAGTACACTCAGCGGGCACTTTATTTAGCTCGTTCATGCAAATATCTAATCAGCCAATCATGTGGCAGCAACTCAATGCATCAAAGCACACGGACACGGTCAAGAGGTTCAGCTGTCGTTCAGACCAAACATCAGTAAGGGGGAAGAACTGTGATCTAAGTGACTCTGACTGTGGAATGATTTTTGGTGCCAGATGGGGTGGTTTGAATAACACAGAAATTTTTCTAATCTCTTGGGATTTTTATGCACAACAATCTCTGGAGCACGGGTTAGAACATAGAACATAGAATAGTACAGCACAGTACAGGCCCTTCGGCCCACAATGTTGTGCTGACCCTCAAACCCTGCCTCCCATATAAGCCCCCACCTTAGATTCCTCCATATACCTGTCTAGTCGTCTCTTAAACTTCACTAGTGTATCTGCCTCCACCACTGACTCAGGCAGTGCATTCCACGCACCAACGATTCTCTGAGTAAAAAACCTTCCTCTAATATCCCCCTTGAACTTCCCACCCCTTACCTTAAAGCCATGTCCTCTTGTATTGAGCAGTGGTGCCCTGGGGAAGAGGCGCTGGCTATCCATTCTATCTATTCCTCTTAATATCTTGTACACCTCTATCATGTCTCCTCTCATCCTCCTCCTCTCTAAAGAGTAAAGCCCTAGCTCCCAACCCTTTTTATGCCATGAACCCCCTACAATTAACCAAGAGGAACCCCGGCTCTGGAGTTTATCGAAAATGGGGCAGAAAAACGAAAAAAATCTAGTGAGTGTCAGCGAGTGTAATGCCTTGTTAATGACAGCGGTCAGAGGAGAATGGCCAGACTGGTTCAAAGTGACAGGAAGACAACTGTAACCCAAATAACCACTCGTTGCAACAGTGGTGTGCGAAGAGTTTCTCTGAACGCAGAACATACCGGGCCTTGAAGTGGATGGGTATCAGAAGTCCACGAACAGACACCGAGTAGCCACTTCATTACGCACAGGAGGGGCCAGTGACCCTCTGTGTCATTTGAAAGACTTGGAAAACCGTCCTCATCCTTGGAGGGGTCAAGGAAAGTGTGTTTAAGGGAAGGGCTGACAGACTTAAGTTTTTAAAAAATCATCCAGCCGTGACCTTGCTGTGTGCGAGTGTACATGACGTAACTGCCTGCAGCCCGTCCAAGGAACGTACTGTTCAGTCCCGCTGTGGGGAAGGAAATGTCCTGGCGTGAATTAGCCCTGTCGACTCAAGGAACAACTCTCGTTTTTTCTCACTGATAGCCTGAGGCATGGATTAAACTCGGGCAGAGATGCGAAATTAGCCGAGGATTGGCGAGGTGGGGGTGGGGGGTGAGTTTGTAGCCTCTCACATCTGAGCCGAGGGTTACAGGTTCAAATCTTGTTTGGAAGCCAGAGTCTGGAAGTTATCCCAGCAGTGTCCTCACCTTATCTGAGTTACTGCCTTACAATGCGGTGTCACAACTGTGTGTCTGCATGACTCAGCTTCCACCAGGAGCATTTAATCAGCAGCAGCAGATTTTAATAGATTGTCACAAGAGCCACAGAGCGGTAGAGCGCAACACCAGGCCCATCGGCCCATCGTCTCTGTGCTGTCCCTTAACCACACATTGACCTCGATCCCATGTTAATACCATTGTTTGTTTCCCTCCTACTACTACCACGTCCACTCGAGCCTAGGGGGCCGGCGCCGGTCCCTCCACGGTAAATTTGTTATGAAAGAACGTACTACCGAAGAATCGACCAAATCACCATATACTATCCTGAAATTAATTTTCTTGCGGGCATTCACAGTAGAACAAAAAAATAGAATAGAATCAATGAAAAACTATGCGCAAAGGCAGACAGGCAGCCGATGTCCCAAAAGTGACAAACTCTGCAATACAAAAAAAGCAAATAATAATAACTCTAATAAATAAATAGCAGTGCAAGAGTCTGACGCACATTGCTATTGCGAATACACAGTCCTGAGCTTGTCAACGTGGAGCGGAGAGCGAGTCTGTGAACCTGGCGGGAGCAAAGGGTGCTGGGAATGGTGAGGGTGGCGCCTCGGGGGAGGGGTGGCGGAAAAGGAGTGTCACAGATGGGAGGGGTGATGTAGTGTGTGGGTGCAGCCACACCCAGCCCTGAGACAACAGGCAAGGTCATCCGATTCCAAACAATTGGTTTATTGAGCATTACAGAATGTCTGTCTGGTGCTTCCCTCTCCCTTTCCCTTTTCCCAACCTTGATTCCCCTCTCCCTGTCCCCTTCCCACTCTCAGTCCACAACAGAGACCCAGATCAGAATCAGTGGGCATGTGGCCAAGTGGTTAAGGCATTAGACTAGTGACCTGAAGGTTGTGAGTTCGAGCCTCAGCCGAGGGAACGTGTTGTGTCCTTGAGCAAAGCACTTAACCACACATTGCTCTGCGACGACACTGGTGCCAAGCTGTATGGGTCGTGGAGAGGGGAGACTTGCAGCATGGGCAACTGCCAGTCTTCCATACAACCTTGCCCAGGCCTGCACCCTGGAGAGTGAAGACTTTCCAGGCGCAGATCCATGGTCTCGCAAGACTAACGAATGCCTTTATTTATCAGAATCAGCTTTATCAGTCATCACTCACAGATGTCATGAAATTTGTTTTTTTGTTTGCAGTTGCAGTACAATGCTACAGTACAGTGCAAACATCTGGGGCACCCTATATATATATGGGTGCCTAAGAGTTTTGTGTAGAATGATGCTGAGAGCATCGGTTGCCAGCATTAGCCCACACACCTCTGGGATGTCGGACGAGACTGCAACACCCAGAGGAATCAATCAAACCATCAGATGCAGGAGCATCGGCCCATCGAGTCTGCTCCACCGTTCAATCATGGCTGATATTCTTTACAGCCCCGTTCCAAGCTCACAGCAAAGTTATCATCAAAGTACATACATGTCACCAGATACAGCCCTGAGATTCATTTTCCTGCGGGCATACTCAGCAAATCCTTAGTAGAATAATGACCATAATAGAATCCTTGAAAGACTGCACCAACTTGGGTGTTCAACCAGTGGCAACAGACGACAAATTGTGCAAATACGAAAATAAATAAATAAACAATAAGTATTGAGAACATGAGATGAAGAGTCCTTGAAAGTGAGTCCATAGGTTGTGGGAATACTTCAATGAGGAGACAAAAGAAGTTGAGTGTAGTTATCCCCTCTGGTTCAAGAGCCAGATGGTTGAGGGGTGGTAACTGTTCCTGAACCTGGTGGTGTGAATCTTGAGGCTCCTGTACCACCTTCCCGATGGCAGCAGTGAGAAGAGAGCATGGCCTGGGTGGTGGGGGTCCCTGATAATTGATGCTGCTTTCCTGCCACAGCGCTCCATGTAGATGTGCTCAATGGTGGGGAGGGCTTTGCCCGTGATGGACTGGGCCGTGTCCACCACCTTCTGTAGGACTTTCTATTCGAGGGCATTGGTGTTTCCATACCAGGCAATGATGGATGCAGCTAGTCACAATACTCTCCACTACTCATCTAAAGAAGTTTGTCAAAGCTTTAGATGTCATACCAAGTCTCTCCAACTCCTAAGAAAGTAGAGGCACTGTTCTCTTGCCTTCTCCCATAGTCACGGTCATAGTCATAGTCATACTTTGTTGATGCTGAGGGAAATTGATTTTCGTTACAGTTGCCCCAACCAAGAATAAGGTATAAATATAGCAATATAAAACCATAAATACTTAAATAGTAATATGTAAATTATGCCAGGAAGTAAGTCCAGGATCAGCCTATTGGCTCAGGGTGTCTGACCCTCCAAGGGAGGAATTGTAAAGTTTGATGGCCACAGGCAGGAATGACTTCCTATGTGTTGCATCTCGGTGGAATGAGTCTCTGGCTGAATGTACTCCTGTGCCCACCCAGTACATTATGTAGTGGATGGGAGACATTGTCCAAGATGGCATGCAACTTGGACAGCATCCTCTTTTCAGACACCACCGTCAGATCATGAACCTTAATCCTTAATGATGAACCTATGAACCTCCCCTTTAAATACACCCAGTGACTTGGCCTCCACAGCCACCTGTGGCAATGAATTCCACAGATTCACCACGCTACTGGCTACAGAAATTCCTCCTCATCTCTGTTCTAAAGGGATGTCCTTCTATTCAGATCCTAGATGGAGGGAATCTGGCTGCTCCAAGCGATATCCAATGCTTCCCAGACCGTGCATAGCCTCAGGTTGTAGTGTAATACTCTGGGTTTAATCTGAGGACAGTGGTTTAGTAATGAAACGTTCTGTCCGTCTGACATGGTCAGGCGCAGGGCAGCAGGGACAGTGATAAGGCCCAACGTTAGCCATCACCGTCCTGCAAACCACCTCGACCACAGCTAGCAGAGTGGCCTACCTCCGGCCCCAGCATCCCAGGTAAAAGCCCGACTTCCGGTGCTGTCTATGTGGAGCCCGCACTTCCCCCCTGTGACTGCGTGGGTACCCCCCGCCCCCCCCAGAAACAAGCTGATCGAAAATCACACAAAATGCCGGAGGAACTCGGCAGGTCAGGCAGCATCACTGGAAGTGAATAAACAGTCGACGTTTCGGGCCGAGACCCGTCATCAGGACTGAGAAGGGGATGGGAGGGGGAAAGTGCCAGAATAAAAAGGTGGGGGTGAGGAGGGGAGGCGAAGGAGGCCAGCTGGAAGGTGATAGGTGAAACCAGGTGGGTGGGAAAGGTCAAGGACTGGAGATGAAGGAGGCGGGTTCATAGAACCATCGGAGCAGAATTCCTGGTTGAGTGGGTGGGGGAGAATACGTTTCAGGGATAGAAGGGGAAGGGGATCAATAAAACTGGACTGTTGGGAGCCTGCATGGACTCAATGGGCCAAATGACCTCCTAATATCATAAGACAAACTTCCAATATTCTATATACGCTTGGTGGCCACATTATTAGGTACACCAGTACACCTGCTCGTTAATGCAAATATCTAATCAGCCAATCATGTGGCAGCAACTCAATGCATTAAAGCATGCAGACATGGTCAAGAGGTTCAGTTGTTGTTCAGACCAAACATCAGAATGGGGAAGAAATGTGATCTCATTGACTTTGGCTGTGGAGTGATTGTTGGTGCCAGATGGGGTGGTTTGAGTATCTCAGAAACTGATGACCTCCTGGGATTCTCACGCACGCAACAGTCTCAGAGTTTACAGAGAATGGTGCGAGAAAACAAAAACAGAAGAAACCAGGTGAGCAGCAGATCTGCTGGTGAAAACGTCATGTTAATGAGGGAGGTCAGAGGAGAATGGACAGACTTGTTCAAGCTGACAGGAAGGTGACAGTAACTCAAATAACTACACGCTACAACAGTGGTGTGAATACACAACACGTTGAATCTTGAAGTGACGGGCTACAGCAACAGAAGACCAGGAACATACACTCACTGGCCACTCTTTTAGGCAGAGGAAGCACCTCCTGTACCCAATGAACTGACCACTCAGTGTCCATTTTAATGGCACCTTTCTTATGTTCCCTGTGTTTGATAAGAAGCTTTATCCCGTGGTGTCCAGACTCTGTCAGAAGGGAAATGAGAATTTCTCGAGGACAGCACGGTGGTGTAGTGGTTAGGACAATACCCGGGTTCAATTCCCACCGCTGTCTGTAAGGAGTTTGTACGTTCTCCCCGTGACCGCGTGGGTTTCCTCCGGGTGCTCTGGTTTCCTCCCACAGTCCAAAGGCGAACCAGTTGGTAGGTCAATTGTTCATTGCAAATTGTCCTGTGATTAGGCTGGGGTTAGATCAGGGGGATAGCTGGGCGGTGGGGCTCGAAGGGCTGGGGGGACCTATTCAAGGTGTCACTATAAATAGATAGATAGATAGATAGACAGATATTCAGACAGACAGACAGACAGATAGATAGATAGACAGATATACAGATAGAAAGATAGACAGACAGATAGATAGATAGACAGATATTCAGACAGACAGATAGATAGTTAGATAGATAGATAGATATTCAGACAGACAGATATACAGACAGACCGATAGATAGTTAGATAGATAGATAGATATTCAGACAGACAGATATACAGATAGAAAGATAGAAAGATAGACAGATAGATAGATATTCATCCTGTCCTCTCAAAACTGAGGGCTCCAGACACTTGCCCTGGCGGGGAACCACACCTCAGCCTCTGAAAGGCCCCTTGTAGTCACTGCAGCTTGCAGCCACCCAGCCGTGGGAAGGAAAAGAAAATCTCGGAGTGAAATGTGAAGGAGGTGCCTCACTTCCTCCATACTACGTCTACTGGCAGCTTCCTGCGAGACACTTCCTGTACGGCAACATCCCATTGGCAACTTCCTGTGACCCAGTTTCTCCGGGCCTCCTCCTGCATGCGGTGCTTTCTCAGAGAGTGAGTACTGCGTTGTCAGTTCGCAGTTCCATCCAATATCGATTAGCAACACGTCCAAGCGTCTCCAGGATTATCCTGGAGTGAGAGATTTATCTTTTGAGGAAACAACAGTAGCTTGTGAAAAGCCTGAGAAAATAAACCATGGGGCCCATTAAAAAAAGAACTTTTTCTACCAGCCTTCTTTGAATATTCTCCTTCATTCCAATTCAGATTGATACGGTGAAATGCGCCTTTTGTGTTAATGTCAGGATGTACTGGGGACAAGCAGCAAATGTCGCCAATCATTCTGGCGCCCACGTAGCGTGCCAACGGTGTTCCACAGAACAACACAAGCAGCAGCGACAGCAACAGAGTGAGAGAAGAGGGTGTGGAACGAGGGACCAGCAGAAGTGACGGATATCGGTCCAATTTCAACGTTTAAGAGACGCTTGGATGTGCAACTGCTCCCGCCAGATTCACAGACTTGCTCTCCGCTCCACGTTGGCAAACACTGTGCTGTGCAAAAGTCTCAGGCATTTATATATCGCTAGGCTTTTGCACAGGACTGTATGTGTCAACGTGGAGCGGAGAGCGAGTTCGTAAATCTGGCGGGAGCAAAGGACATTGGGAATAGAGAGGGTGGAGTGCCGAGGGAGGGGTGTGGGACAGGTGGCAGAGAAGGAGTGCCAGGGGCGATGGGCTGACGTGGGTGC
This sequence comes from Mobula birostris, assembly GCF_030028105.1. NCBI lineage: Eukaryota > Metazoa > Chordata > Chondrichthyes > Myliobatiformes > Myliobatidae > Mobula > Mobula birostris. The sequence goes on along the minus strand of NC_092379.1, from coordinate 6,751,537 downwards.
AGACACACCCAGCCCTGAGACACCAGGCAAGGACATTTGATTCCAAACAACTGGTTTATTGATCATTACAGAATGTCTCTCTGGTGCTTCCCGCTCCCTCCCCCCTCCCTTCCCCTTTTCCCTAACACTGATCCCCCTCTCCCTGCCCCCTTCCCACTCTCAGTCCACAATAAACCCAGATCAGAATCAGGTTTATCATCACTCACATCTGTCATGAATTTGTTTTTTTTTTGTGACGGCAGTACAGTGCAATACATCAAATTACTACAGTACTGTGCACAAGTCTTAGGCACCCTAGCTATATGTATGTGTGTGTGTCCAAGTGTTGGATGTGGGTGGGAAGGGTATGAAGGCCTATGATCCAGGTGAGGTTCACAAGACTAGGCAGAATTACAGTTCAGCATGGACTAGATGGGCCAAAGGGCCAGATCCCGAGCTGTACCACTCTATGGTTTTATGGCATCCCAGCAGCCAGTCCCTGCAGCGAACTCTGAAGATCGACGGAAATTCTGAACCGCGCACACCCTTCTTGCCTCTTCTCAGTCCCTTCCCGGTCCGAGTGCTCCTCTGTATGTGATCCCCATAACCACTGCTTCATTGGATCGATCCCCCACTGTCTTCAGCCGCCTGAGTCCCAGGCTCTGGAACTCCCTCCCTTGACAACACCAGGCTCAAGGACATCTTCTCTCCTGCTGTTATCAGACGTCTGTATGGACTTCTCACACACAAAAATGTGAATGCACGATCTCCCAGTCTATCTCGTCATGATCCTCACTCTGTGTTGGCTACCTGGACTGCAATTTAAGAACATAAGAACATAAGAAATGGGAGCAGGAGTCGGCCATCTGGCCCGTTGACCCTGCTCCGACTGTCAATAAGATCATTCTGATTTGGCCATGGACTCATCTCCACCTACCTGCCTGTTCCCCATAACCCTTAATTCCCCCACTATGCAAAAATCTATCCAACCTTGTCTGAAATATATTCACTGAGGTGGCCTCCACTGTTTCATTGGGCAGAGAATTCCACAGATTCACCACTCTCTGAGAAAAGCAGTTCCTCCTCATCTCTGTCCTAAATCTATTCCCTTGAATCTTGAGGCTATGTCCCCTAGTTCTAGTCTCATCGAACAGTGGCAACAACTTTCCTGCCCCTATCTTACCTACCCCTTTCATAATTTTATACATTTCTGGAAGATCTCCCCTCATCCTTCTGAATTCCAGCGAGTACAGTCTCAGGTGACTCAATCTCTCCTCATCTCCGGAATCAACCTGGTGAACCTGGTGAACCGCCTCCAAAGCCGGTCTATCATTCCTCAAGAATGGAGACCAGGACTACACGCAGTACTCCAGAAGCGGCCTCACCAGTACCCTACACAGTTGCAGCATAACCTCCCTGCTCTTAAATTCAATCCCTCTGGTAATGAAGGTCAACAGTCCATTTGCCTTCTTGATAGTCTGCTGCACCTGCAAGCCAACCTTTTGAGATTGACACGCAAACGTGACTGTAACAGCAACACCATGTTCCGCACCTCCGTGTTCCTTTCTTACTGTCCTCATATCCTTCTGTACGGAATGATCTGTTGGGACGGTAGAGGTAAGCAAAGGTTTTTCACTGTATCTCAGGGCTTGGTGCCAACCCCAACACCAATCGTACATCCAACTGGCCTTTCAAAGCCCAGGCTGAAGAAAAATTTACAAGGATGTTGCCCAGGACTGGAGGACCTGAGTTATTTGGAAAAATTGAATAGGTTAGGACTTTATTCCTTGGAACACAGAAGACTGAGGGGAGAATTGATCGAGGCATGGAAAATTATGAGGGGTATAGAGAGGGTAAATGCAATGCTTTTCCTACTGCAGTTGGGTGAGACGACAACCAGAGGTCGTGGGTTAAGGGTGAAAGGTGAATACATAGACACAAGAGGTACTGCAGGTGATGGGAATCTAGAGTAACCCATAGAAGGTGCTGGAGGATCTCAGCAGGTCAGGCAGCATCTATGGATGAGAATAAACAGGCGACGTTTCCGGCCAGGACCCTTCATCGGGCTTAAGAGGAACAAGAGGGGAATCTTCTTCACTCAGGGGCTCCGGAGCGTGAGGAACGAGCTGCCAGCACAAGTGGTGCGTGCGAGCTCGGTTTCAACATTCAGGAGAAGTTTGAACAGGTACATGGATGGGAGGTGTATGGAGGGCTGTGGGCTCGGTCTATGGCGATGGGAGTAGGCAGTTTAAATGGCTCGGCATGGGCTAGATGGGCTGAAGGGCCCATACCTGTGCCCTCCTTTGTAGCTAGGACACAATAAGTTGCAGTCCTTTCGTGCACAACAGACAAGGGAAAACCTGCAGATGCCGGAAATCCGGAGCAATGCACACAAAACACTGGAGGAAGTCCACAGGGCAGGCGGCGTCTCCGAAGACATTCCGGGCTGAGACCCTCCCTCAGGACTAGAAGGGGAAGGAGGTAGAAATAGGAGGAGCAGAAGCTGGCAGGTGATAGGTGGGGCCAGGTGAGGGGGCAGGTAGGTGGGGGGGGGAATGAAGTAGGAGGCCCTCTCTTGTCTGGCTTGTTACAGGGCGGCATGGTAGGGTAGTGGGCAGCACAACGCTTTACAGTACCGGCGTCACGGGTTCAATGCCCACTGCTGTCCATGGGCATAAACTGGACTGGTCTAAGAACACTGAGGCTGTCTACAAGAAGGGTCAGAGCCGTCTCTATTTCCTGAGGAGACTGAGGTCCTTTAACATCTGCCGTACGATGCTGAGGACATTCTACGAGTCTGTGGTGGCCAGTGCTATCATGTTTGCTGTTGTGTGCTGGGCCAACAGGCTGAGGGTAGCAGACACCAACAGAATCAACAAACTCACTCGTAAGGCCAGTGATGTTGTGGGGATGGAACTGGACTCTCTGACGGTGGTGTCTGAAAAGAGGACGCTGTCCAAGTTGCATGCCGTCTTGGACAATGTCTCCCATCCACTACATAATGTATTGGTTGGGCACAGGAGTACATTCAGCCAGAGACTCATTCCACCGAGATGCAACACGGAGCGTCATAGGAAGTCATTCCTGCCTGTGGCCATCAAACTTTACAACTCCTCCCTTGGAGGGTCAGACACCCTGAGCCAATAGGCTGGTCCTGGACTTACTTCCTGGCATAATTTACATATTACTATTTAACTATTTACTACTATTTTCTATTACTATTCTATTACTATTTATTATTTATGGTGCAACTGTAACGAAAACCAATTTCCCCCGGGATCAATAAAGTATAACTATGACTATGCTATGACTATGACTATGTAAGGATTTTTAACGTTCTCCCCGTGACTGTGTGGGTTTCCTCGGGGTGCTCCAAAGATAGTAGGTTAATTGGTCATTGTAAACTGTCCTGTGATGAGGCTAGGGTTAAATCAGGGAATTGCTGGGTGGTGTGCCTCGAAGGGCTGGCAGGGCCTATTCTGTCTCAATAAATAAATAAGTCCAGGGGTTCGGGATTGAGAGAAGTCGCCCACACAAAAGGGATGGATTCAGGGAGCCAGCTTCGGCCCTGGGACAGAGGGTGGGGAACTGGAACCGGTTCACGGGAGGAGTTCGAAAAGCCCGGCTCAGACACTCGAGTTCAAAGGGGAGGCAGTCACTGTGGAAATGAGTGTGAGTGTGAGTGTGAGTGTGTGTGTGTATCTGAGACAGGGTCTCCACCGGCTGAAGGGGGAGGGCGCGGCTTGCCGGGGAAGTCTCTGGATTCATGTGAGCTGGTCTCTGTGTGCGTGTGTGTGTGTGTTTTGTGGAGTTTCCCTTCATGTCAGCAGCTGAGGTGGCTGAAGGAATCAGAGCCAAGGGCGTTGCTGTTTACTGCTGTGGCCCTGGCCTACCCACAATGCAGTGCTGCTGGCAGTGTCTGTGTGCGTTTAATATCACTGGCATATATCCTGAAATTCATTGTTTTGTGGCAGCACTACGGCAGTACATAGTCATAGTCATACTTCCCCGGGGGAAATTGGTTTTTGTTACAGTTGCACCATAAATAATAAATAGTAATAGAACCATAAATAGTTAAATAGTAATATGTAAATTATGCCAAGAAATAAGTCCAGGACCAGTCCTGACGAAGGGTCTCGGCCTGAAACTCTTCCTAGAGATGCTGCCTGGCCTGCTGTGTTCACCAGCAACTTTGATGAGTGTCGCTCGAATTTCCAGCATCTGCAGAATTCCTGTTGTTTGCGTTTTTAAATTCACTACTGCGAAGCCTCTTCCGGTGATGCCTACACCGAAGAAGTTTAAATCCTCTCTTCGACGGGAGTTCAGTGAAACCATCTCTGTCCCGACGAAGGGTGTCGGCCTGAAACGTCAACTGTGCCTCTTCCTAGAGATGCTGCCTGGCCTGCTGCATTCACCAGCAACTTTGATGTGTGTTTCAGGAGCAGCCTATTGGCTCAGGGTGTCTGACCCTCCAAGGGAGGAGTTGTAAAGTTTGATGGCCACAGGCAGGAATGACTTCCTATGACGCTCTGTGTTGCATCTCGGTGGAATGAGTCTCTGGCTGAATGTACTCCTGTGCCCACCCGGTACATTATGTAGTGGATGGGAGACATTGTCCAAGATGGCATGCAACTTGGACAGCATCCTCTTTTCAGACACCACCGTGAGAGAGTCCAGTTCCATCCCCACAACATCACTGGCCTTACGAATGAGTTTGTTGATTCTGTTGGTGTCTGCTACCCTCAGCCTGCTGCCCCAGCACACAACAGCAAACATGATAGCACTGACCACCACAGACTCATAGAACATCCTCAGCATCGTCCGGCAGATGTCAAAGGACCTCAGTCTCCTCTGATAAGTTGTTAATTTCAACAAGAAATATATATAAAAATTATATTAAGTAAGCAGTGGAAGAAGAGAACCAAAAATATTGAGGTAGTGTACGTGGGTGCATTGTCCATTCAGAAATCTGAATCGTTCGGTGCGTGTCTTCAGGCTCCTGGACCTCCTTCTTGCCGGTAACAAAGACAAGTATTAGAGTCAGGATTATTATCACCGGCATGAGTTGCCGGTAACGAAGAGGGCATGTCCTGGGTGATGGGGGTCCCCAGTAACGGACCTCGCTTTCTGAAGGAGTCCTCGACGCCGGGGAGACTAGTGGCCATGATGGAGTTTACAAAGTCCTGCCGCTGTTTCCGATCCTGTGCAGCGCCACGCCAGTCGCTGGTCCAGCCCGTTAGGATGCGCTCCGCGGCACACCTGTAGAAACTTGCGAGTGTCTTTGGTGACATTGCAAATCTCCGCAAGCTCCTGAATGGAATATAGCCTTCTTCGTCGCTGCGTCAAAATGTTGGACCCAAGGTAGATCCTCAGAGATGCGGACACCCAGGAACTTGAAGCCGCTCACTCTTTCCACTGCCGGCCCCTCAACGAGGACTGGTGTGTGCTCCCTCGACTTCCCCTTCCTGAAGTCCACAATCAATTCTCTGGTCGCGCTGATGTGTGCAAGGCTGATCACCCAACCAGCTGATCCATCTCGCTCCTGTACGCCTCCCCGTCACCACCTGAAATTCTGCCAACAGCTGTGTCACTGGCAACTTTTAAAAATTTGTTCATTTACGGGACGTGGGTGCCGCCGGCGAAGCCAGCATTTATCGCCCATCCCTAGTTGCCCATTGAGAAGATGGTGATGAGCTGCCTTCTTGAACCGCTGCAGTCCCTGAGGCGTGGGTACACCCACAGTGCTGTTAGGGAGGGGATTCCATCATGTTGACCCGGTGAAAGAACAGCGATAGGTTTCCAAGTCAAGATGGTGAGTGACGTGGAGGGGAATTTCCAAGTGGTGGGGTGCCCAGGTATCTGCTGTTCTCGTCCTTCTCGTCCTTCTAGATGAGAGTGGTCGTGGGTCTGGAAGGTGCTGCTGTAGGAACTTTGGTGTGTAGTTGCAGTGCATCTCATAGATAGCAGACACTGCTGCAATTTATAGATGCCGTTTGAGCTATGCCCAGACATCCCACCCTGCAAAAACTCATTTCAGGGAGGTAGCACCATCAATTTGCGGGAGACTTCTGGGAGAGGTGGGATGTCTGCAATAGAGTAGCTCGTTAGCAGCCGGCCAGCTAGTTTAAATAACGTTAGCTATGCTAATGAACGAATGACACCGGTTAATCTCACCTCAAAAAAAATTGGTTTCCGTGATATTGTATATAATTTGCGGGCATCAGGGAGCCACTACTAATATGCGGGAGACTCCCGGAAGTTCCGGGGGAGGTGGGATGTCTGTATGCCTAGCCACACGCTCATGGTGCAGAGAGAGAGCAGTGGGCTAAGCACACATCCCTGAGGAGCTCCAGTGTCGATCGTCAGTGAGGTGGAGATGTTATTTCTGATCTGCTGTAGGGAGTGGAGAGTCAGTGAGCTTGCATCCGCTGTAGAGCGACTGTGGCAACAGGCAAATCGTGGCAGGTCCAGGTCCTGGCTGAGGCAGGGGTTGACTTTCGTCATGACCAGACCCTCAAAGAACTTCATCACAGTAGCCGTGAGTGCCACTGGTCAGTGGTCACTGAGGCAGCTGACCCTGTTCTCCTTGGGCACTGGTATGATCCTCGCCCTTCTGAAGCAGGCAGGAACCTCCGACTGCAAAAGTGAGAGATCGAAGATGTTCTGGAACACTCCTGCCAGTTGGTTGGCATGGGTTTTCAGAGCCCTGCCAGGTCTTGATACCTTCAGGGTCTGACACCTTGCGAGGATTCACCCTCTTAAGAGATGTTCTGACAATGGCCTCCAAGGCAGAGGTGTCAGGGTCACCGGGTGCTGCAGGGTTTTGCCCAGATGGAGTTGTATTCTCCCTTTCAAAGCGAGCATGAGAGGCGTTGAGCTCGTCTGGGAGTGAAACATCACAGCCGTTCATGATGTTAGGTTTTGCTTTGTAGGAAGCAGTGGCTTGCAAACCCTGCCTGAGTTTTTGCGCATCCGATTCCTTCTCAATCGGAATTGTTTTTACATTCCTAAGATAGCAAGATAGCCTTCCACAGGTCATATCTGGACTTTTTGGATCATTCTGGATCACTGGTCTTGAATGCCACAGATCTAGCAGACTGGTTCATCCAAGGATTTTGGTTTGTCTGGTACGTTTTCCATAGGAGCAGAACTAGGCCATTCAGCCCATCAAGTCTACTCTCCCATTCCATCGTGGCTGATCCCGATCCCACTCAACCCCACACACCTGCCTTTTCACCATGTCCTTTGATGACCTGACCAATCAGGAAACGATCAACTTCTGCCTTAAATGTACCCACGGACTTGGCCTCCACAGCAGTCTGTGGCAGAGCATTCCACAGATTCACTACTCTCTGGCTAAAAATATTCCTCCTTACCTCAGTTCTAAAGGGTCGCCCCTCAATTTTGAGGTTGTGCCCTCTAGTTTTGTATACCCCCACCATAGGAAACATCCTCTCCACATCCAACCTATCTAGTCCTTTCAACATTCGGTGGGTTTTAATGAGACCCCCCCCCCCCATTCTTCTAAATTCCAGTGGGTACAGGCCCAAAGCTGCCAAACGCTCCTCATATGTTAACCCTTTCTCGAAGGCGCACGCTCAACCACACAGCTCCTGATGAAGTCGGTGATAACTGTGGCGTATTCATTCAGACTCGAAGATGAATCCCTGAATATTGTCCAGTCCACCAACTCAAAGTAGGTTCTCCTTCTACCCCCTTGACCGTACCTTCATGGTCCTCACCTCTTTTGCTGCGGCCTTTCGTCTCTGCCTGTACACTGGGAGTAGAAGTGCGGACGGTTGATCAGACGTTGAAAGAGTGTGTTCTTGATGTTGGTGTAACAGTGGTCGAGCGTGTTGGCTCCTCTGGTTCCACAGGTGATAAGTTGGTGGTGGTTCTTCAGAGACTTCTTCAAGCTGGCCTGGGTGAAATCTCCTGCAGTGACAGGAAGGCATCAGGTTTCATGTCAGCCCACAGACCAGCTTCCCGACCTCTTTCCTTTCTCCTGAACCTCTCACTTTACTCTCTGACCTCTCAACTTCTCCCTGACCCTCTCACCTTACTTCCCAACCTTACCTTTTACCCTAATCAACACACATGAAATGCTGGAGGAACTCAGAAGGCCAGGCAGCATCTATGGGAAAGAGTGGACAGTTGACGCTTCGGGCTGAGACCCTTCATCAGGTCTCAACTGTTTATTCCTTTGTTTATTCCTTTCCACAGATACTGCCTGACCTGCTGAGTTCCTCCAGCATTTTGTGTGTGTTGCTTTGGATTTCCCGCAGCTGCAAATATTCTTGAGTTTGTTTTTCCCATAATCCTTCAGCTTCTCTCTGACCCCTGACCTTCCCCTTAACTCCAAACCAGAATCTATAACTCTCATTGGTTAGTGTTAATCCTCAACTCTTCATAATTCCTCACCTTTGGTCACTCCTTATTGAATTTCAAGAGCTCCCAGCCAGACCGGAATTTGACCTTGAAGAGACTCTTTTGAGTACTTATTTCAGTGTAACTTGAGTGCTTCCAGGTCACAAAGCTTTCTCCATGAGCTTGACCATGTACTAGAGACGTGGGGTCACATAGCATTGAAAAAGGCCCTGAGTAGCCAAATGACTTTGCTGCCACTCCTCCCAACCCACATTATCCTAAACCTCATCAGTCTCTCTGCTCACCAACCCACAGCATCTCCAGCTCAGAACTCCTGGTCAATCCTGTCACATCCTGAAACCTCCTCTATCCCTGTTTGATTAGATTAGATTATGAGGACACGCAGTCCTCTTTTATTGTCATTTAGTAATTCATGCATTAAAAAATGATACAATATTCCTCTGGTGTGATATCACAGAAACACAGGACAGACCAAGACTGAAAAACTAACAAAAACCACATAATTATAACATATAGTTATAACAGTGCAACAACACCGTAACTTGATGAAGAACAGGCCATGGCACAGTAAAAAAGTTCAAAGTCTCTCGAAAGTCCCACATCTCACGCAGACGGGAGAAGGAAGAAAACTCTCCCTGCCATGCCCGACCACAGTCTGACTCTGAGTCGTCCGAAAACTTTGAGCCTCCGATCAGCCCCCCGACACCGAGTACCGAGCACCATCTCTGCTGAGTGCTTCGACCTCAGCCTCGGTCACCGGCAGCAGGCAAAGCCGGGGATTTTGGGGCCTTCTGACTCCCCTCCTACCCCTTCTCTTCTCCTTACCTGCTCTTCACCTCCCTCTGGTGCCTCATGTCCTTCCCTGTCTCCCATGGTCCACTCTCCTCTCCTATCAGATTCCTTCATCTTCAGCCCTTTGCCTCTTCCACCTATCACCTCCCAGCTTCTTACTTCATCCGCCCCCCCCCCATTCCTTCCCCTCCCTCTTATTCTGGCTTGCTGCCCCTTCCTTTCCAGTCCTGTCGAAGGATCTCAGCCCAGATTGTCGACAGTTTATTCCCCTTCGTGGGTGCTGCCAGGCCTGCTGAGTTCCTCCAGTATTTTGTGCAGGTCCACGCCCTCTCAAATCCCGCATTCGTACAGAGGAGGGGGACCCCGCGACCCTGGAACTGGAGGCCCGTGCTGGCTCTGCCAACTCTCGCTGGGGCTGTTGCACAGAGTTTGATCGCCTGTTTCTCAGAACCCTTCCCGTCCCTCACTACAGAGCCAACATTGCACAAGCAGGTTATCGAGCGGCCCCAACTTGGCCGGCTGTTCATTCACTTACTGGAAATGTGGTGAACTCTGACAATTCATCCAATCCATCCAGGATCCTGAACATTTGTCTTGGGACCTGGATTCGGGAAGGAAATACATTCCCACCACCCAAGACTCTGACCCAATGGAGCTTCCCAGAGCAGACAGCAAACATCACAGAGCATTTTCACATCAGCCATGACCGTCTGGTTTGGTGCAACATCCACTCACAACGTACGAGAGCTACAGTGAACCGTCAGGTCGACAGCAAAGGTCACTGGCTGTAGTCTCTCCCCACTGCAGGACTTGTGAGTTCCAAGTTCGAAGTAAATTTATTGTCAAAGTCACCAGCACAACCCTAGTTCGTCAAAGAAAGAGGCTTTCCTTCCTCCGCCATCAACGCCGCCCTTGCTCGCATCTCTTCCATTTTGCGCACGTCTGCCCTCACCCCATCCTCCCGCCACCCCACCAGGGATAGGGTTCCTCTTGTCCTCACCTACCACCTCACCAGCCTCCACGTACAGCACATAATTCTTCGTAACTTCTGCCATCTCCAACGGGGTCCCACCACTGAGAACATCTCCCCTCCGCACTTCCCACCTTCCGCAGGGATTGCTCCCTACGTGACTCCCTTGTCCATTCGTCCTCCCTCTCCAAGTCCAGGTTGCAGTGTGTGGCCCACCCGGTGGAGAAGGTCAATGGCTGTCAGCCACCGACATAAAACAACTTGTTCATCACCAGAGCGAAGACACGAGCTGGCTCCACCGTATTCACCAAATTGCCATCAGGGAGATGCCACAAGTCCATCAGCACCAGGCCTACACGTCACCTCCGAAGCTTCTTTGCTTGTAGCTGTCCAGCTTCTCAACAAAACTCACTCAGGTGTGATACCCTAACTGTCCCCGGCCAAGAGTCGTTTAAGAGACTCTTGGATAGGCACGTGGAGCGTAGAAGAACTGAGGGCTGGGCTGGCTGGTGGCGCAGCGACATCGACGCCGGACCCGGGAGCGGAGGTTCCTGGTTCAAAACCAGTCGGGTCCACCACCGAGTACACTTTCCATCCGTGCCGGGTTGCGTGTCGAGATCGCAACTCGACCTCGTAAGACAAAGGGAAAATACTGTGAAGGTGTCTGTGTGGGGAGTGCAACGCCACACAGTCTCTCTCTCGCTCAACGCCTTGTGAAAAGCCATGAAAAATCCATCATCACAAACGCACACACAGACTCACATGCACACAGGCACACGCCCAAAAAAAAGAAAAGCAGAGGGCTATGGGTAACCCTGGGTAATTTCTAAAGTAAGTACACGTTTGGCACAGCTTTGTGGGCCGAAGGGCCTGTATCGTGCTGTAGGTTTTCTATGTTTCTAACATCCGTTAAATGGCCTTTCCTGATCTCCTGGTTCTGTTGATAGTTGTTGAGTTTGTTCACATGTTCACGTTTATTTAAGTTTGATTATTGACCTTTGCACATGTGACAATTGCTGACTGCTGAAGGGTGTTTGCACGATTGTGTTGTGAATTGTTGGTCGCTATTGTGTTGTCTGATATGGTATTGTCCTGTGTCTTATGCTCGGTACCGAACCACAGTCAATTCTGGGATATTTCACAGGCTGGCAATAAAGTGACTCTGATTCTGATTCTAGTTCTGAGTAAATAAATAATCTTTGATAATATTTAAATGCATGCAAGCCGTTGGGAGCATTGAATGGGGAGTGGGAGCCTGTCCCCATTACCACCCCCGGCTGTAACATCCCGGCGCTCACGTGCGGTTTAGCTTCTCGGCTTGGAGGAACCGTTTCTACTGACAGGATGAGGGGGTCACTGGCACCTTAACACCAGTCACATCGGGCAGCTGGGGCTCGTCAGCCATGGTCGGCAGCTCATCGAGGAGTAGGAAAACTCTGATCTCAAACCTCTCAAATCTGATGGCATGAACATTGACTTCTCAAACTTCTGCTAATGCCCCACCTCCCCCTCGTGCCCCATCCGTTATTTATTTATATACATACATTCTTTCTCTCTCTCTCCTTTTTCTCCCTCTGTCCCTCTCACTATACCCCTTGCCCATCCTCTGGGTTCCCCCCCTCCTTGTCTTTCTTCCGGGTCCTCCTGTCCCATGATCCTCTCATATCTCTTTTGCCAATCACCTGTCCAGCTCTTGGCTCCATCCCTCCCCCTCCTGTCTTCTCCTATCATTTTGGATCTCCCCCTCCCCTCCCACTTTAAAATCTCTTACTAACTCTTCCTTCAGTTAGTCCTGACGAAGGGTCTTGGCCTGAAACGTCGACTGTACCTCTTCCTAGAGGTGCTGCCTGACCTGCTGCGTTCACCAGCAACTTTGATGTGTGTTGCTTGAATTTCCAGCATCTGTAGAATTCCTCTTGTTTAAGATCTCAAACCTCTGCTGCCTTGTGGCTGTACCCACTCATGGGGAAGGCTTCGGGAGCAAACCCCGAGGGACAAATCAGGACCTGCCTTTTGTTTTTTTTTGCACTACCTTATTTTCCATTTTTCTATTTTGTATTTATGATTTATAATTTAAATTTTTAATATTTACTATTGATTCATGATCCAGGGAGTGGGAAGCGCAGAATCAAATATCGCTGTGATGATTGTACGTTCTAGTATCAATTGTTTGGCGACAATAAAGTATGAAGTATAAAGTAAGAGCTGGGATCCTGAAGGCAGTCTTATGTTGAGTTCAACGCTGACTGGGAACTCCTGTGATCTGCTGATGTCAAACTATATCAGTCTCTGCTGTTCTGTTGGGTTCTTCAGATGCGTGGAGAGGGAGAGACTGCTACCTGGGCAACAGCTTGCTCTCCATATCGTACTGCCCAGGCTGGTGTGTCTAGACAGCCAGGATACAACATCTATGGTCGACCCTGACCATCAGAGGCCTCCATTTAGACAACTGGGAATAGTTTATCATGATTGGTACAGATATTGCGGACCGAAAAAGAGAAAAAAAAAAGTGGTGAGGTATTGTTCATGGGATCAATATCCATTCAGGAATCGGATGGCAGAGGGGAAGAAGCTTTTCCTGAATTATTGACAGTGTGTGTGTCTTCAGGCTCCTGTCCCTCCTCCCTGATGGTAGCAATGAGAAGAGGACATGTCCTGGGTGATGGGGGTCCTTAATGATGGATTTGTGAGGCACTGCTCCTTGAAGATGTCCTGGATACTACGGAGGCTCAGTGGGAGCTGAGCGAATTTACAACTTTCTGCAGTTTATTTCGATCCTGTGTAGTAACCCCTCCTCCCCTCCCCATACCAGACGGTGATGCAGACAGGACCTTTGGTGACAAACCAAATTTCCTCAAACTCCTAATGAAATATTGCTGCTGTTGTGCCTGCATCGATATGTTGGGTCCAGGTTAGATCCTTAGAGATGTTGACACCCAGGAACGTGAAATTGCTCACTTTGCTTTATAATTAGTTTGTGTTATTTTATGTTTATTGTGGTTTTTTTTTGCTTGTTGTGTTTTCTTATGTTGCATCGGATCCAAAGTAACAATTGTTTCACACTCCTTTACACTCAACGATTCAAAGATTCAAAGTACATTTATTGTCAAAGCATGTACGCGGTGCACACAACCCTGAGATTTGTCTTCTCGCAGACAGCCACGAAACAAAGAAACACGACGAGAAAAAGAACGTCCAACACCCGACGTGCAAAAAAAAACAAAAGAATAAATCGCGCAGACGACAAAAAGACGAGCTGAAAACACAGAATATAAAACATCAAACCACAAAGTCCTTGAAACAGCCTATTAATGTGCCGTTCCGTTTGGTTCAGTTCAGTTCAATTTAGCACGGCGCTGTTCGTTGACTGCCGGCTGCGGTGTCAGTCCGCCCCGGTCAAAATCACACAAAATGGCAGTAGGGAAAAGGGAGTAACCAGAAACCACAAGAGACATCATAACATGGACTGCAGGGGGCCAATCCACAAACCACTCCTGTACTGAACAATTACAATAAGCAAGCTTGGTTCTTGGAACCAGTAGAGATATACCTGACTCATTTATCACCCCCTGTTGCCCTTACCCCGTCTGAGCCTCCGGACCCACCACAGTGGGTGACTCTTTGCTGCCTCCTCAGGGCAGATGGGGGTGCAGGATAAGAGCCCCTTTTTCTGACGGTGTCCACCAAAAGTTCCAGCACCCCCCCCCCCCCGCCGTCCCCGCAAATTAATGAATCCCTTTGTGGGAAACGTTAAGGAGACAGTTGCTTAGCAACATGCATAAAACAGCTCCAAAGCCGTGGCCTGGGAAGGCCCGCCATTAACTGGAGATGGTGTGTGAAAAAACAATGAGGCAGCTATTGTGAAATTACTGACTGGTAGGGAAAAAACAACTTACACAACAGATAGCTGGAAGAAATAATTCGGAGAAATTTATGTCACCACTGAGGCATTTGAGGGAACTTTTTTTCATAGTTCCTTGTAACTCTGCAATTCCTCTCCTTTCCAAAAGACCCAGGGAATATTCCTTAGTAATTCCTGTCATATCCACCAATCTTCTGTTCCAGGAATCCTGCTTCTCACATGGACAACAGCTGGGGACGTGACAGGCACCACCACAATGTAAATGCTGTTTTCTATGTCATAGCGTGGCAGTCAAATTGCGCAGAACAAACTTCCATTAGTGATAAGCAAGAGAAAATCTGCAGATGCTGGAAATCCACAGCAACATACACACACACACACACACACAAGCACATACACACACACTCACACACACACTCTCTCTCACACACACACACACACACACTCTCTCAGACACACACTCTCTCTCTCTCTCACACACACACACACAAGCACATACGCACACACTCACAAACACACTCTCTCTCACACACAGACATACACAAGCACATACGCACACACTCACACACACACTCTCTCTCACACACACACACACACACTCTCTCAGACACACACTCACACACACACTCTCTCTCACACACACACACACACTCACACACACTCATGCACACATACACAGACACACACACACACTGTTACACATACAGACACACACTCACACACATACACACACCCACACTCACACACACACTCACACACATACACACACACACACACACACACACACAGACATACAAATACACACACATACTCTCTCAGACACACACTCACACACACACACTCTCTCTCTCTCTCTCATACACACTCACACACACTCATGCACTCATGCACACATACACAGACACACACACACTCTTACACATACAGACACACACTCACACACATACACACACCCACACTCACACACACACTCACACACACAAGCACACACTGGAGGAACTCGGGCAGCATCTATGGAAATGGGTAAACAGTCGATGTTTCTGGTTGAAACCCTTCTTCAGGACTGAGAAGGAAGGGGGAAGGTGCCAAGATAAAAAAAAGGTGGTGGGAGGGGAAGGAGGCCGGCTGGAGGGTGACGGGTGAAGCCGGGTGGTTGGGAAAGGCGAAGGGCTGGAGGGGAAGGAATCTGAAAGGAGAGGAGAGAAAGGGAAGGAAGAGGGGACCCAGGGGGAAGTGGTAGGCAGGTGAGAAGTGAAAGGTCAGCGTGGGGAATAGAGGAAGATTAAAATATGAAACTTGTACGTTCCATCTCACTGATTGGATTACACAGAGCACGCGGTACTGCTTAGAGCTCAGCGGCGTTTCTAAACCTGTGCCTGCCTCAGTGATAACGGGTTAAGTCCAAGTATCAGGGGCTTGAGGTCAAAAGTCCGAGCGGCACGAAAAGTAAATTGGCAAATAGATCCATGATTCCTGCCACTTTCGAGAAATTATTGATCTTTATGAGAGAGAGAGAAAGAAAATGATGTCAGGTGTAGACAGAATCGAAGTGAGTGGTTTTGGCCTATTGGTCTTTGTAATAGTGGAGGTGGGATGTTAGGCTGAAGTTGGCAGCAGCTGGTGAATCCAGATTCAGAGTATTGTGTGTGGTTCTGCTCACCTACCCACCAATACGTCTGACAGTGTGCAGGGAGGTGGAGTCGCCACTGTGCTTTCTTCATTATTGCACTGACCAGCTTAAGGAAAGTGGGAATTTCCCCATCTTCACTGAATTGTACAGGGTCACCACTGAGAGCGTCCTGACGAGCTGCATCTCCATCTGGTCTGGGAGCAGCCGAGCATTGGACCGGAAGTCCCTACAAAGGACGGTGAGAATGGCCGAGAGGATCGTAGGGGTCTCCCTACCATCCATCGGGGACATTTATCAGGAGCGCTGCGTACGCAGGGCCGTTAGTATTATCAAGGATCCCACCCATCCATCCAGCATCGTCTTTTGACTTTCTACCATCAGGCAGGAGACTCCGATGCATAAAGACAAGAACGGTCCCTCAGGCCATCAGGCTTCTGAACTCCCTGTCGTATCACAAACGAAGTGTCACTGGTTAATCTGTTCTGTACCTGAAAATATTTAATTTATGGATTTTACTTTGTTTATCATTTGTAGATTTCATCCTTACTTTCCTAAGTTACCGCGTGTTAGTGTGTTATGTGTACTACTGTGCTTTACACCCTGGTTCGGAGAAATATCGTCTCGTTTGACGGTGTACATATAGTTCAATGACAATAAACTGGACTTGACTCAAAATGAATTTATAAACGAAGCAAATATTGCTCCTTCAACTTATTTGTTACAGAAGAATTTGCCCCGGTGTTCTGAACAATATTCATCTATTACGCCACATTGCTGAGCAGAGAACTTAGAGCACGGTAGCGTAGTGGTCAGCACAGTGCTTTACAGTACCAGTGACCCCGGGTTTTTCAGGAGTTTGTACGTTCTCCCCGTGAGCGCGTGGGTTTCCTCTGTGTGCTCTGGTTTCCTCCCACAGTCCACGGACGTGGCAGTTGGTAGGTTAGTTGGTCATTGTAAATTGTCCTGTGATTAGGTTGGGGTTAAATCAGGGGTTACCAGTTAAATCGGGGGTTACCGGTTACATCAGGGGTTACCGGGCGGTGTGGCTCGAAGGGCTGGAGGGGCCTATTTGACGCAGTATCCCATAAATAAATATACAGGCCCTTCAGCCCACAATGTTGTGCTGACCTTTTAGCCTACACCAAAATCAGTCCAACCCTTCCCTCCCACATAGCCCTTCCTGTTTCTCTCATCCATGTGCCCAAGAGTTTCTCAAATGTCCCTAGTGTATCTGTCTTCCTCCACCCCTGGTGGGGTGTTCCACGTCCCCCCCACTCTCTGTGTAAAATATACCCCTCCCCCGCAGCCCTGTACTTTCCTCCAATCACCATATCAATGTGCCTCCTTGTATTAGCCACTTCCAGCCTGGTTATCTTAATTCTGGCTTCTACCCACTTCCTGACGATGGATGGATGACACGGCACTGAACTCAAGGACTCTAGTGGTTTGATGTTTGATATTCTGTGTGTCTTTTGCTCGTCTTTTCCCATTTGTGTGATTTGTTCTCTCTTTTTTGCGCATTGGGTGTTTGGCGTTCTTCTCCAAACGGGTTCCATGGCGTATCTTTGTTTGGTGGCCGCCTGTGGGAAAGACGAACCTCCCAGGTTTGGATACTGCGTACGTACTTTGACAACAAATGTAGTTTCAACTTTGAGGTAAAAGTGAATCTGTGGACGCTGGAAATCCCGGCAATGCACACACACACACACACACCCACACACAAAGTGCTGGAGGAACTCAGCAGGCCAGGCAGCGTCTGCGGCAAAGGAGTACAGTCGACGTTTTGGGCCGAGACCCTGCAGCAGGACTGGCGAAGAACAAGAGATGAGGGGTCTTAGTTGGAAAGTGGGGGGGGGGGGGAGGGGAGGGAGAAACACAAGGTGAAAAGTAAAAGGTGAAACCGGGAGGGGGAGGGGGAAGAGGGGAAGTAAAGGGCTGGGAAGTTGATCGGTGAAAGAGATACAGGGCTGGAGAAGGGGGAATCTGATAGGAGAGGACAGAAAGCCTTGGAAGAAAGAAAAGGGGGGAGGACCACCAGAGGGAGGTGATGGATAGATAGATAGAGAGAGAGAGAGAGAGAGAGAGAGAGAGAGAGAGAGAGAGAGAGAGAGAGAGAGAGAGAAAGAAATGGGGTATGATGAAGGGGGAGGGCATTACCAGAAGTTAGAGAAGTCAATGTTCACGCCATCAGGCTGGAGGCTACCCAGACAGAATATGAGGTGTTGCTCCTCCATCCTGAGTGTGGCCTCATCACGATAGCAGAAGAGGCCATGGACAGACATGTCAGAATGGGAAAAGGAAGTGGAATTGAAATGGACGGCCACTGGGAGGTCCCGCTTTCTCTGGCGGACGGAGAGTAGATGCTCGGCGAAACGGTCTCCCAATCCGCGTCGGGACTCACCGATATACAGGAGGCCGCACCGGGAGCACCGGGCACAGTAGATGGCCCCAACGGACTCGGAGGTGAAGTGTCACCTCACCTACCAGGTCTGTTTGGGGCCTTGAATGGTAGTGAAGGAGGAGGCAGTGTGGGATCTTTTCCACAGATGCTGCCTGGCCAGCTGAGTTCTTCCAGCATTTTGTGTGTGTTGCTCGATCTTTGAAGTATCTCAACCCCAAGATATCAACACTTTATTCTCCTCCATAGACGCTGCCTGACCTGCTGAGTTCGTCCCAGCTTTTTGTGCGTGTAACTCAGCAATTCCGGAGTCTGCAGACCCTCTTGTGTTTCATGCAGTTTTCTTTCACTGTTGGGATGTGATCTTCACTGAGGCTGCTGATTCTCCTGTTCGATGAAGGTGCTCCCGCAATCCAAACAGCGATTCTCTCGGCTAATCCCGGCCTATCGTAATACAAACACAATTACATCTATCGTTTTGTGAGCGTGGGGGAACGCGGGCTGATCCGAATGAAATTTATAAAAGCCTCGAAGGGCGTAATGTAGATATTTTATTGTATTTGGCGATGCAGTGTGGGGTAGGCCCCTTTCAGTCCTTCGAGCCACGTCACCCCAGCAACCCCAACAAACTCAATTAACCTAACCTAATCACAGGAAAATTTGGGCCTCAGCCCAAAACATCGACTGTTTACTCTTTTCCATAGATGCTACTGGACCAGCTGAGTTCCTCCAGCATTTAATCTTGTTCTGTGCAAAACAACTGATACATCTGCCGTGTTGCAGCAATGACTCAGCTTTGAAGTTTAAAGTTCAAAATAAATATTATTTTCAGTGTACACGTAAGTCACCACATACAACCCCGAGTTTAATAAAATCTTTTTGGGCTTCCAGCCACCGGGTATCGATTTTAAGCGGTATTTCGATGACGAAACTTTGCCAAGACCCGATGGGCTGAATGGCCTATATCTGCTCCTATCTCTTGGTCTTCTGGGATCCTCATCAGGGATGAAGCCTGGGCACGCCCAGCCCAGTGGTGTTTGTACCCCTGTTGTCCATCCCTCCTGATTGGTTAGTCCTCATCCAATCAGGTGACCCCTTGTTCACAATTGGCAATGTTTTACTCTGAGTAAGAACTGGAATTTGACTGTAAACAAGGTAGGACAGTGGAAACCTGATTGGATGAGCACTAACCAATCAGGAGTGATGGACGACGGGGTGTAAATACCACCAGACTAGGCATCACCCCTGATGAAGATGGCAGAGTTTGTCATTGAAACATCAGTTAAAATCAATATTTGTACCCGTCTGGAAGCCTGAGAAGAGTTTATCCGTCAGACACGCCAAGAAAGCACTTGATCCTTTTTAACCCTGAAGGTCTTTTTTCCTGCGGGCATACTCAGCAAATCTATATAACAGGATCAATGAAAGATCAACCAGAGTGCAGAAGACAACAAACTGTGCAAATGCAAATCATAGTCATAGTCATACTTTATTGATCCTGGGGGAAATTGGTTTTCGTTACAGTTGCACCATAAATAATAAATAGTAATAGAACCATAAATAGTTAAATAGTAATATGTAAATGCCAGGAAATAAGTCCAGGACCAGCCTATTGGCTCAGGGTGTCTGTCCCTTCAAGGGAAGAGTTGTAAAGTTTGATGGCCACAGGCAGGAATGACTTCCTATGACGCTCTGTGCTGCATCTTGGTGGAATGAGTCTCTGGCTGAATGTACTCCTGTGCCCAACCAGTCCATTATGTAGTGGATGGGAGACATTGTCCAAGATGGCATGCAACTTGGACAGCATCCTCTTTTCAGACACCACCATCAGAGAGTCCAGTTCCATCCCCACAACATCACTGGCCTTACGAATGAGTTTGTTGATTCTGTTGGTGTCTGCCACCCTCAGTCTGCTGCCCCAGCACACAGCAGCAAACATGATCACACTGGCCACCACAGACTCGTAGAACGTCCTCAGCATCGTCCAGCAGATGTTAAAGGACCTCAGTCTCCTCAGGAAATAGAGATGGCTCTATTATAGATAAATAGCATTAAATATAAATAAATAGCAATAACAAGATAAAAAATCCTTAAAGTGAGGTCACTAGTTGTGGAGAACCGCTCAGTAGATGAGACTAGTTATCCCCTTTTGCTCAAGAGCTTGATGGTTGAGGGGTGGTAACTGCCCGTGAGGTTGCTGGTGGGGGTCCTGAGGCTCTCTTTCTACCTGAGAAGAGCATGGCTCGATGGTGGGCGATGCTTTGCACCTTTGAGCTGAATGTTCAATGCTGGTGGGTGCAGAGGGGGCACCTCCGCAGGTCGCCCCCCTCCCACCGGGTGCCTGCGCCTTTAAGAGCGCGCCCACCGCCGCCCCCTGCCGGCGGCGCCGCGGAAGTGCCGGGGCTCGCTGTGTTTACCGGGTCACGTGGTGCGGGTGTGCACGTGTAATTGACACAAGGGCTGATGGAGAAAAGGTGGCGGGTTCCCGGGCTGGTCCGGCGCTCAATGCAACTCGGAGTCTATGCAACCAATTAAATGCAACGCCCGGGAGATCGCGGACGTTTGCAATTCGCGGAGGAGCCTCCCCGTCTCGCCCCGTCGGTGTTTCGTGTGAGCGCGTTTGTGTGTCTCGGCAGGAAATGATACTGCGCGGCGGGCCAAGTTTGGGGGAGTGAGGATGCGTCTCCGCCGCGGTCTCGGGGCGAGCGGGATGGTGGCGAGTCATGGCCCGGGGACGTGAGCCGGGATGGCAGAGCCGCAGCCCGAGTGCCTGAGGATCGCGGGTCTGCTCGCTGCCCACGCCGGTGCCCCTCGCCCCGCTCGCCGCCCGCAGCCGCCGCCGCCGCCGCCGCGTCCCCGGCTCCGGGGATCGGCCGCCTCGCAGGGCGTCCGCATGGGGCTGGAGGGCTTCGGAGGCGAGCCGGCGGCTGGTTGCAGCCCGCCCTGCCAGCTCCTGTGCCCGGCGGAAGGTGGCAAGAGGAGCGAAGCGGGCAGAGACATTGTATCCACCCAGCTGGCTACAGTATCGCCTGGCACCCAGTTGGATACTTCTGCTGCCACCAGATTGGTTACAGTATCGCCTGGCACCCAGTTGGTTACATCTGCTGACACCCGATTGGTTACAGTATCGCCTGGCACCCAGTTGGTTAAATCTGCTGGCACCCAGTTGGTTACAGTATCGCCTGGCAGTCAGTTGGTTACAGTGTTGCCTGGCAGTCGGTTTGCTACAGCAGCTGCCATCCAGTTGGTTCCACCCCAGGACTCCCCAGTGGTTACAGTAGGCACCGTGCCCGGCAGCGGGTGCTCGAGGAGGTGCCACCCAGACTGCTGCCCGCCTGACGACCTCCTGCTCCCCCTTGACCCGCTCGGCGCCCTCCCCTCTACCCGGCAGGCCTTGGGCGGTGGGGAGACGCCCAGCCCGGTGCCCGGCGGCTGGCAGGGGGAGGCAGGTGCCCAGCTCAAGCGGAAGAGGCTGGAGAACGGGGAAGGCAGGCTGGCGAATGGGCACTGCGACGCCGTGGCAGCCTGCAAGAGGAGGAAGGCCGAGGGGGAGCGAGTGGGGCTGCTGGAGGGCCACGGCGAGGGGCCGCCGGGGGCACAGCTGAGGTGGCAGACCCTGGAGCTGGTGAACAAGTACATCGTGCCCTGCATGAACAGCTACGGCATCTGCGTCAAGGACAACTTCCTCGGGGCGGTGCTGGGCGGCAAGGTCCTGCTGGAGGTGCTCTCCCTGCACCGCAACGGGACCCTGATGGACGGCCGGGTGGTCAGCCCCCTCAGCGTCCCCACCCGCAGCATCCGGGGGCGACAAGATTGCCTGGGTGGAGGGCACGGAGCCCGACTGCACGAGCATCGGCGAGCTGATGGCCAGGATCGACGAGCTGATTATCTGCAGCTCCGGACGGCTGGGCAACTACGGGATCAATGGGCGGACAAAGGTGAGTCTCTTTCCCCCCCCACCCCATCAGGATACAGTGTGGAACAGGCCCTTTGTCCCCGCTGCCCAGCAGCCCCCTGATTTAACCTAGGTTAATTTGTCATTGTAGGGCAATTTACAATGACAAATTAACCTACCAACCAGTACGTCTTTGGACGGTGGGAGGAAACCAGAGCACCCGGAGGAAACCATGTGGTCATGGGGAGAACATACAAACTCCTCTCAGACAGGGCAATGGAATTGGGATCATTCCTTGTCTCAATGTCATCCTCAACCCCTACACACACACACACACACACACACACACACACACACACACACACACACACACACACACTCTCCTCTCTTTCTCTCTCTCTCTCTCTCTTTCTCTCTCTCTTTCTCTCTCTCTCTCTCCCCCTTCCCCTCTTCCCCCCCTCTTCCCCCCCTCTTCCCCCCCTCTCCCCCCCTCTCCCCCCCTCTCCCCCCCTCCCCCCCTCTCCCCCCCTCTCCCCCCTCCCCCCCTCTCCCCCCCTCTCCCCCCTCCCCCCCTCTCCCCCCTCTCCCCCCTCCCCCCCCTCTCCCCCCTCCCCCCCTCTCCCCCCCTCTCCCCCCTCCCCCCCTCTCCCCCCTCTCCCCCCTCCCCCCCTCTCCCCCCTCCCCCCCTCTCCCCCCTCTCCCCCCTCCCCCCCTCTCCCCCCCTCTCCCCCCCTCTCCCCCCTCCCCCCCTCCCCCCCTCTCCCCCCTCCCCCCTCCCCCCCTCCCCCCCTCCCCCCTCCCCCCTCCCCCCCCCCCCCCCCCCCTCCCCCCTCCCCCCCTCCCCCCCTCTCCCCCCTCCCCCCCTCTCCCCCCTCCCCCTCTCCCCCCCTCTCCCCCCCTCTCCCCCCCCTCTCCCCCCCTCTCCCCCCCTCCCCCCCTCCCCCCCTCTCCCCCCCTCTCCCCCCCTCCCCCCTCCCCCCTCTCCCCCCCTCTCCCCCCTCTCCCCCCTCTCCCCCCCTCTCCCCCCCTCCCCCCTCCCCCCTCCCCCCCCTCCCCCCTCCCCCCTCTCCCCCCCCTCTCCCCCCCTCTCCCCCCCCTCCCCCCTCTCCCCCCCTCTCCCCCCCCTCTTCCCCCCCCTTCCCCCCCCCTCTTCCCCCCCTCTCCCTCTCCCCCCACTAGGATGTGGGCGTCTGGCGCGAGCTGCCGGTGTTAATGGAGGAGGCAGATGCAATTTGGTCCTTGTTGGGTAGACGCACAGGTTTGCAGTAATGGACTGGTATGGCAGCTGAGGTTTGGTTCAGTTCTGCATTGTACTCAGCACAAGCACTGTGGGCCGAATGGCCTGGATGTGTGCTGGACAGTTGAATGTTCTCTGTTTAAGGTGGAAGAGCAGGGAGTGAGGGCTGAGGGGAGCTGAGCTCAGCATAAATCGGCCATGATCCGACGGAACAGGAGGGCACTCCAGGGGGGCCTCCTGCTCTTTGACCTGTTTGGCAAGGGTGATCCACCATGAGCCAAAGCACAAGGCCCTGCCGACATCACTCTCCGGGTCATTGAGGCACACGAGCCTCCAAACCCTACGACAAGGTTGTGGCCCTCTTGCAGGCAAAGTATCCCGTGGGAAAATAAAATTCCCTCAGGAACGTTGTTATCTGTGCTTATGTTTGTTATCTGTGCTTATTGTGGGATCTTGCTGTGCATACATTGGCTGTGGAATTTCCCATCTTACGATAGGAACTGTGTTTTTAGTTTAAAAATTCGGTGAAACAGGAGGCCTTTCGGCCTGTCAAATCCGTTATGGCTCCCAATCTCATTCTCTCGGTCAATCCCCACATTGTCTACCTTCTGGTCCCCATCCACTTCAGACAAGATATAGGAGCAGAATTAGGCCATTCGGCCCGTGGAGTCTGTTCCACCATTCCATCCTGGCTGATCGATTTCCCCTCTCAGCCCCAATCCCCTGCCTTCTCCCCGTATCCCTTCATGCCCTGCCTAATCAAGAATCTATCAACCTCTGCCTTAAATATACGTGAAGACTTGTGGTAACGAATTCCACAGATTCACCACTCTCTGCCTGAAGAAATTACTCCTCATCTCCATTCTAAAAGGACACCCCTCAATTTGAGGCTGTGCCCTCTGGTCCTGGACTTCCCCCACCACAGGAAACATCCTCTCCACATCCCCTCTATCGAGGCCTTTCAACCTTTGATAGGTTTCAGTGAGGTCACCCCTCGTTTTTCTGGAAATGGATTCTGTTACTGACGCTATAACAGGCCTCGCATAAGAATGAAGCCTTCCCTTCACTCCAGGCACCAGGCACTGCACTGCTGATCATCGTCCCTCTCTGCGTAAAAAGGAAACTTTCCTTCAGATCGTTTACTTGTATCATATGCCTGAAATTTTATCTCTGCCCGCTTTCTCCCGCTGACGAGAACAGTTTTTCTCCCGTTATTGCGTTGTCTGCAAAGTGCCCATAGAAATGTAATGTTTTCCTAATTTATAAGATTAAAAAGATTTTAAAGGTGAGCTTTATTAGTCACATGTAGATAGAAGCATACAGTGAGATTTATCACAAATAAGAGAGAATCTGCGGATGCTGGAAATCTGAGCAACACGCAGAAAATGCTGGAGGAACTCAGCAGGTCAGGCAGCACCTATGGAAATGATAAACAGTCGACGTTTCCGGCCGAAACTGTTTTCTGTAGATGCTGCCTGGCCTGCTGAGTTTCTCCAGCATTTTGTGCGTGTTGCGGTAAAATTCACCGTTTGAATCGGAGACTGACACAGTCCAGCTGTGCGCTGGGGCGGCCTGCAAGTGTCGACAGCCTCGCATGCCCACCACTTACCCTAACCCCAACCGTGCGCCTTTTGGACTGTGGGAGGAAACTGGAGCTCCCGGTGGAAACCCGTGCAGTCCCGGGGAAAAAATATACAAACTCCTTCAAAGTTCAAAGTAAGTTTTATTATCAAAGTACATATACAACCCTGAGATTCGATTTCCTGTGTGCATACTCAATATGTCCAAGAACCACAATAGAATCGTTGAAAGTCCGCACGGACAGGGCGGCCAACCAGCGTGCAAAAGACGATAAGCCCTGCAAGTACAAAAAGAAAGAAATAGTAATAATAAATATCGAGAACGTTAGGTCCCTGGAAGTGATCCATTGGTTGTAGGCCGCAAAGGTGTCACACCGAGCTTACAGTCAGGAGCGGGAACTGAACCCATGTCGGGTGTTTGCTGGCTCTGTTAATCAGTGCGATTGCCGCTGTGCTATTATGGAAGGTCAAAGTTCATGGTGCAAAGGTTGCGTGTTGATGTCAGTGGAGGGTCGACAGTGGAACGGTGTAGGGTTAAATGCGGCCAAGCGCCAACCCGCTGGAGGCGCTCAGCCAGTCGAGCGCCACCTGCGGAGGGAATGGGACCGTCAGTTGTCCTGATGCCGGGTTTCAGCGTGAAACATCGGTGATCCCATAAGACCGTAAGAGATGGGAGCAGATTTAGGCCATTCTGCCCATCGAGCCTGCTCTGCCATTCCATCATGACTGAGCTATTTTCCCTCTCAACCCCATTCTCCTGCCTTTTTCCCATATCCGTTCAAGCCCTGACCTATCAAGAACCTATCCACCTCTGCCTTAAATATACCCAGTGATTTGACCCCCGCAGCCGCCTGTAGCAATGAATTCCACAGGTCTGCAACCCTCTGGTTAAAGAAATTCCTCCTCATCTCTGTTTTAAATGGACGTTCCTCTATTCAGAGGCTGTGTCCTCTGTGTCCTAGTACTTCCCGTTTCGCCACTGGCATTAAGGCAGCGATGAACGTCCTCCATCTTGGCGGTGTTAGAAACATAGAAAGCCTACAGCCCTTCAGCCCACAAAATTGTGCCGAACATGTCCCTACCTTAGAACAACCCAGGCTTTACCCATGGCCCTCGATTTTTCTAAGCTCCATGTAGCCATCCAGGAGTCTCTTTAAAAAAAAAATCGGCCATCTAGTTGAAAGGACTAGATAGAGTGGAGGTGGAGAGAATGTTTCCAACACTAGTGGAGCCCAGGACCAGCGCGCACAGCCTCAGAGTGCAGAGATATCCCTTTACCCCAGACGCAGATGAACTTCTTTAGCCAGAGGGTGGTGAGTCTGCGCAATTCATTGCCAAGTCATCAGTTATATTTAAAACAGAGGTTGATGCGTTCCTGATTAGTCAGGGCATCAAAGGTTATGGGTGGAGGAGGCAAGGGAATGGTGTTGAGAGAGAAAATAAATCGGCCATGATAGAATGGTAGAGCAGAGAGATGGGCCGAATGCCCTGATTATTGCTCCTGTGTCTTATGGTGTTATTTTTAGGCATCCATTAGTCTTGCGAGACCATGGATCTGCGCCTGGAAAGTCTTCACTCTCCAGGGCGCAGGGGGCAAGGTTGTATGGAAGACTGGCAGTTGCCCATGCTGCAAGTCTCCCCTCTCCACGCCACCGATGTTGTCCAAGGGAAGGGCATTAGGACCGATACAGCTTGGCACCGGTGTCGTCGCAGAGCAATGTGTGATTAAGTGCCTTGCTCAAGGACACAACACGCTGTCTCGGCCAAGGCTCGAACTCATGACCTTCAGATCACTAGTCCAATGCCGTAACCTCTTGGCCACGTTATATGCTACATTTTCTATGTGAAGTGGGTGAAGGCACTAGCAGTGTGGTCACTGGGAGGGCATGGGGGAGGCACATGAGGATATGGATAGGTTAAGTGAAAGGGCAAAGATCCGTCAAATGGAGTACAATTTCTGACGTCGTGGAATTGTCCACTTTGACAGGAGGAGGAAAAGGGGAAATGTCAAAATTTTGAGAGGTCGAAGAGGAGCGAGGTGCGGGGTTTTGGGGCATTCCAGAGCACTAGTCAGAAAGGGCTAGAGCACAGGTCAAGCAAGCAATTACTGTGGCAAAGAACTATGCTGTTCGTTACTCAGGGAAATGGGTAACAGAAGGAGCAAGGTCAAAGTCAAGTTTATTGTCATCTGCACAGGAACGTGTGTGCGCAGGTGCAGTGAAAAACGAACTTGCAGTGGCATCACATTGCAGAGCCGAGGTACGGCGAGACTTGCTGGAGCTTGTACTAAAGGGAAGATGGGCACTGAGTTAACTTCTCCTCGTCCAGCCCACCGACCATCTGATGGAATGACAGCCCCCCTCAGCTCCTATTCACAGAAATTAAACAGACATTATGCTCAATTTGTAAACGGGAGGACACAGTTAGAATTAACGTACTGTAGAACAGAGAAGAGTACAGCACAGGAGCAGGCCGTTCAGCCCACAGTGTTGTGCTGAACCGGCTAAAAAGTAAATCACAAAAACCCCCAAAAACTAACTGTTCCTACTTAACGCCATGTCCGTATCCCTCCATCTTCCTCACATCCAAACGGCTGTAAAAGCCTCTAATGTATTTGTCTCTACCATCATACCAGACATCCACAACTCTCTGAGTAAATCTTCCCCCTCGCAACCCCTTTGAACCTACTCCTGTCACCTTCAATGCATGCCCTCTGGTATTAGACATTTAAACCCTGGGAAACAGATACTCTCTGTCCACTCTATCTAGGCCTGTCATAATCTTGTAAACCTCTATCAGATTTCCCCTCACCCTCCAGTGTTCCGGAGAAAACAGCCCAAGTTTATCCAGCCTCTCATGATAGCTCATGCCCTCTAAACCAGGCAGCATCCTGGTAAACCTCCTCTGCACCCTCTCCAAAGCCTCGACATCCTTCCTATAGTGGGACAACCAGAACTGTATGCAATACCGCAGATATGACCTAACCAGAGTTTTATAAAGTTCCAACATAACCTCTTGACTTTTGAACTCAATGACTCAACTGATAAAAGCAAGTATTCCATAAGCCTTCTTAACCACCTTATTGACCTGTGTAGCCACTGTGTAGCTATGAACTTGGATCCCAAGATCCCCCGCTCAGCAACACTGTTAACGACCTTTGTCCTCTTGCCAATTGCGAGGAGTACATTTTCGTGCAGAGCGATCACAGTGGTCGCAGAACGTAGAATATCACAGCACAGGCTCTTCACCCACGCTATGACGACGACCTTTTAACCCACTCTGAGATCAGTCTTACCCATCCTTGTACGTTGTCCTTTGTTTTTCTGCCTGTGAAATGTCAAATGTGGCTGGACTCCTGTGCCAAATATCCGAAAAATGCAGCTTACTCCGTAGACCTTGAGTGAGGGACCATGACTCTGTCGCCTCTTGTGTCTTAATCTGTTACTAGGTAGTGGAGGAGGGACCCGCTGTAGAACAGTAGAGGCCCTTCGGCCCATAATGTTGTACTGACCTTTTCAGCACCAGAATCAGGTTGAAAATCACCGGCATATGTCGTGAAGTTTGTTAACTTTGTGGCAGCAGATGTAATAAAAGGAAACAAGATGTGACTCCCATTAAGTATATTAAAATGTTAAATTAAATAAGTAGTGCAAAAATAGAGAAAGAAGAAGTATTGAGGCAGTATTCATGGGTTCAATGTCCATTCAGAAATCAGATGGCAGAAGGGAAGAAGCTGTTCCTGAATCACTGAGTGTGTGTCTTCAGGCTTCTGTATCTCCTCCCTGATGGTAACAATGAGAACATAGTCATAGTCATACTTTATTGATCCCGGGGGAAATTGGTTTTTGTTACGGTTGCACCATAAATAATAAATAGTAATAACACCATAAATAGTTAAATAGTAATATGTAAATTATGCCAGGAAATAAGTCCAGGACCAGCCTATTGGCTCAGGGTGTCTGACCCTCCAAGGGAGGAGTTGTAAAGTTTGATGGCCACAGGCAGGAATGACTTCCTATGACGCTCAGTGCTGCATCTCGGTGGAATGAGTCTCTGGCTGAATGTACTCCTGTGCCCACCCAGTACATTATATAGTGGATGGGACACATTGACCAAGATGGCATGCAACTTGGACAGCATCCTCTTTTCAGAGGCATGACCTGGGTGATGGGGTCCTTTTAACCATCTCTAAGAAAAATCTAATCCTTCCTTCACGCACAGCCCTCCGTTTTTTTTCATTGATGTACCTAGCTAAGAGTCTGGGAAATCTCCCCGGTGTATCTGTCTCTCCCATGCACCCAGCACTCTCTGAAGTCTTCCAAATACTGTAAAGTTCCCCCCCACCCCGTTTTGGCGGCAACAACTGACCGGACTGTCCTGGCGATCCCACGCCGCCCAGCTGCACCCTTGCAACCAATCACCGGAGCGCCTTGAGCGCCCTTGGACTGTGGGAGGAAACGGGAGCGCTCAGGCAGAACCCCCACGGTAACAGAGACAGTGGCAGAATGGAATCCGGGTCGCTGGCATTGTCACGGCGTTACGCGAACAGTGACACTACATAAAGCGTAGAACATAGAAATCTGCTGCACGTTACAGGCCCTTTGGCCCACAATGTTGTGCCGACCATGTTACCTACTCTAGAAACTGCCTAGAATTTCCCCAGCACATAGCCCTCTATTTTTCTAAGCTCCATCTACCTATCTAAGAGTCTCTAAAAAGACCCTGTTGTATCCACCTCCACCACTGGCAGTGCATTCCACACACCCACCACTCTCTGTGTGGAAAAACTTAACCCTGACATCTCTTCTGTACCTATTTCCAAGCACCTTGAAACTATGCCCTCTCGTGCTAGCCATTTCAGCCCTGGGAAAAAGCCTCTGTCTATCCCCACGGTCAATGCCTCTCATCATCTTATACACCTCTATCAGGTCACAACCTTGTCACCCGTTTTTTTTTGAGGATATTTTGAACGAGCTAGGGCTTTTCCCTTGGGAGTGGAGGAGGATGAGATAGAGGTGTATAAGATAGAGACATGGAGTGGACAGCCCAGCCCCAGGGTGAAAATGGCTTTCCCAGAAGAATTCCTTTTAAGGCAGGGGTTCCCAACCCATGGACCCCGGCCAGTAACCGAGGGGTGTGTGGACGCCAGGTTGGGAGCCCGTGTTTAAAACTGATTGAAGGAAAGTACAGGGCCGATGTCGGAGAGGGGTGGGTGTGTGGTACAGGCTGCCGGGGGTGGTGATAGAGGCTGATACATTCAGGGTATTTTAAGAGACTGGATGTTAGAAAGATGGAGGGTTATGGACTGTGTAGGAGCGGAGGGTTGCATTGCTTGTGGATAGGACTCTGTAGTTCATGTTGTGTGCTTCTGGTTACTTTTTTTTCAATTGCGATTTTGATCGGGGCAGACTGGCTCCGTGGCCTACAGTCAGCGAGCGACGCTGTGCTAAATGGAACTGAACTGACCTAAACTGAACAGTCCTGGACTGTTCCAAGCACTCTGTGGTTTGACGTTCAATATTCTGTGTGCTTTTCACTTTTTTTTTGCCATTTGTGCGATTTATTCTTTTTTTTTTGCGGGTTGGGTGTTCGATGTTTCTCACGGTGTTTCTTTGTTTTGTGGTTGTGAGGAAAATGAATCTCAGGGTTGTATACTGCATAGACACTTTGATAGTAAATGTACTTTGACTTATTGAGTGAGTTAGAAAGTCAGCACAACATTGTGGGCCGAATAGCCTAAAAGCACAGAAGACTGATGAGGAAGAACAGTTATTAAAAATAGCACAAGGGAGGAAATTATTTCTGCTGTTTGTAGGAACGTATGTACTTATGTCAGACTTCAGAATTTACTAATATTTTGGGAGTTGTACAGAATATAGAGGTGTACAGAAGTTATACTTTTCATAACTTGGGGCAGACTGTAAACCAAGGAACACCAACACATTACAAAGACTGTATCCATTACCGGACATCTGCTCTTCTCCACTCTCCCATCGGGCAGAAGAAGCACATCCCACCAGTCTCGAGGACAGATTCTATCCTGTTCTCATCAGATTCTTAAGGCCTCACAGTCTTTTCCAAGAGGACCACAACCTTGTCGTCGGCCTTGCCTCAACGACCTGGAAGGCTGTGTTGGCTGGGGTCAGGGCTTTATGCTTTGACTCTTGGTAGGGTCACCCATGCCAAACAGGTCAAAGGGTAGAGGCAAGATTAAGAGTGGTCCACCGGTCCTCTAGTCCTCTAGTTCCGGGGTTCAGCTCAGGGCTAACAACCCTGACTGGTCAAACAAAATTGTTACGGAAACAGCAATGAAGAATCCTTCTACATCCGAGTGTGACAGTATTCCTGAGTCTCCACCCGGAATTGCATGACTCACAGCAGTGAAAACTGAGAGGAAGCTCCTGACACGATGAAGGAAACTCTGAACGTTGCCAGAGATGGAGGACTGCCATTGCTGCCCTAAACACGAGCGACGTAACAGGCTGTAAGCAAGTCAGTGTCCATAAGATCTATCTCATGATGATCTTGCACTTTTAACAATTATCTGGACTTTCTCTGTAGCTGCTGCACTTTATTCTGCAATGTTGTTTTACCTTGATCTGCTTCAGTGCTCTGTGTCGTTTGATTTGATCTGACTGAACAGTGTGCAAGGCGAGTGTATCTCGGTACGTGGGACAATGAAGAGTCCAATTTCAATTCCTCACAGCGGATGGATAGGACGGGCTCTTTGCGAGGTGTTAGGTCTGCAGAGCGGCTGCCGATGGAGGCGCGGTTTCTGTTCCCCTTCCCGTCCCTGTGCTCATCTCAGAGACAGCGACCGAGACAAAAGACCACTCCTCCTCCATATTTACCCCCTCCGGCTCCCTCCGACTCGAGAACCTAAAAGCAGAAGTGGCCTGCGTGCCCTTGAAATCAGGAAGCAGTGATACAAGCAAAGCAGAGATTAAAGATGGGGCCCCTTTCATTAACCAGGGACAGCCTGTTACCTTGTCATCAGCCGAAATAGTTATCTCCAAAGTAAAAAATCCCAAAATGCTGGAACTGACACGTTCTCTCTCCACAGACGCTGCCTCATCTGCTGAGTGTCTCCGTATGACATAGGAGCTGGATTAGGCCACTCAGCCCATCGAGTCTGTGCCGTTCCATCACGGCTGATGCTTCATCCCTCTGGATCCCATTCCCCTGCCTTCCCTCCGTAACCTTTAGCGCCCTGACTATTCAACCTCTGCTTTAAATGTACCCGATGACCTGGCTGTTCGTGGCCATGCGTTCCACAGATCCACCACTCTCCTCATCTCTATTCTAAATGGACGTCCTTCTATTCAGAGGCTGTGCCCTCTGGTGCTAGATCTCCCTCCCCAACTATAGGAAACATCCTCTACACATCCACTTTGTCCAGGCCAGAAGTTCCCAACCTGGAGTCCGCGGACCCCCTCGGTTAATGGTAGGGGTCCATGGCATAAAAGAGCTTGGGAACCCCTAGTCCAGGCCTCCCAATATTTGGTTGGTTTCAGTGAGATCTCCTCATACATTTCTTGCTGTTTCTGTCTATATTTCATGATTCAGCATCTACAATTTATCTTTCATTCACAATAATTATCTCCATTAACACCTCCTGGGAGTTGTGGGGTAGAGCTTTCTCAAGGGTGTGCTGGTAGCAACTGCAAAGTCTGATGCCCAATATCGGTATTGGTTTCTGAGGCCTCCGTCGGTCAGGGTCGACCGTGGATGTTGTGTCCTAGCTGTCTAGATACGCCGAGCCAGGGCAGTACGATGTGGAGAGCGAGCTGTTGTCCAGGTAGCAAGCTCCCCTTCTAAAGGCACGCGATGAACCCAAAGGAACGGCGGAGACCGATACAGTTTGGCACCAACGGTGTGGCAGGAGCTGCCAGTCAGCATTGAACTCAACGTAGGAGTTGCCTCAGGGACTCCAGCTCCGGATTTTTCCCTCGGGGTTTGTTCCCGAAGCCTTCCCCGTGAGTGGGTATTGCCGCAAGGCAGTGGAGGTTTGAGATCAGAGTTTTCCTCCTAGATGAGCTGCCAACCATGGCTGACAAGCCCCATCTGCTCGAAGCGACTGGTTTTAAAGTGCCTTTGCCCCCTCCCCTGTCAGTAGAGCAGGCTCCAGTGGACTCAGCCATGTGGAGGCCAGGAGCTGGATGCTGGTGGTCAGAGGCTATCTGAGATACACACACACCATGGGGAGCATTTAATAGGTAGTGGGAGCCTGTCCCCATTACCGCCCCTGACTACAACAACCTTGGTTTATTGTTGTCACATAGAACATTGCCGCACAGTAAAGGCCCTTCAGCCCACTATGTTGTGCTGTCCTTTAACCAGTCAAACCCTTCCCTCTGACACGGAGCTGCTCATTTTCTTTCATCCAAAACAGAGAGTAAAGGAAATTTAGGGAAATGTTGAGGAGATGTGGTTATAAATTTGCCATTGTAAAACTGTTTAACTAAGAGTGCAATGTTATTGATGTCATGATGATATGTCATTAAGGTCTGATTCTCCTTCGGGGACATCACCTAACTCCATCCTTAGCTCGTGTGCCACTCGAACCCTCACCCACTTCTTCAGACTTGGGCAAGCTCATGTACAGCGAGATAACAGCGAAAAACTTCATCTGGCAAGCTGATCATATAGTACAGGGGATGGTAGTAGACATTCATCGATCCTGGGGGATCATGGGTTTGTGCCTCTGGTGGACTGTGTCCTCTCCAGGGTGCAAGCCTGGGTGGGAAGATTTGAAGAACCGGCTGTTGCCCGTGCAGTGGGCTCCCCCTCTCCACGTCACTGACGTAGTCCAAGGGACAGGCAAGCGCCAATAGAGCTCGAGCCAGTGTCGTCACAGAGGTTGCCAGAGTGAAGTTGTAAACAACATCAAACTGCCTCAGGGACCCCGGCCCTAGATTTCTTCCTCAGGGTTTACTCCTGAAGCCTTTCCCATGGGCAGGTATGACCACAAGGCAGCAGAGGTTTAAAATCAGAGTTTTCCTTCTCCCGGGCGGGCTGCCATCCAGGGCTGTCGAGCCCCACCTGCCCGAAGTACAAGGGATAACGTCCCTTGCAGAATGACTTACAGTAGCAGCGACCCCGGTTCAATTCCCGCCACTGCCTGTAAGGAGTCTGTACGTTCTCCCCATGACCGCGTGGGTTTCCCCCGGGTGCTCTGGTTTCCTCCCACAGTCCAAAGACGTACCAGTTGGTAGGTGAATTGGTCATTGTACATTATCCTGTGATTAGGCTGGGATTGAATTGGGGGATCGCTGGGCGGTGGGGCTGGAAAGGCCGGAAGGGCCTTTTCCGCGCTGTATCCCAATAAATAGATAAGTAAGTGGGTAGGTAAGTAAGCAAGCACGCAAACAAGGGAAAGCAGGGCGTGTGTGGCTTTCCAGTGGAAGTGCAGGGTAGGTAGTCGATAAGGTGGAAGGTCTATGATGACGTAGGTTTTACAGTCCAGAGTTCATCTTTATTGTATGGGGGGGGTCCAATGTAGAGATTTATTAATGGGCGGGGGGGAGCAGGAGGGAGAATATGCTCGGTGGGTGGGGTTAGAACACAGGCGATTCTGCAGACGGTGGATATCCTGGGTGATGCCCATGAAACGCCGGGGAGATTCAGCGGGTCGGGCAGTATGGCTGCTGAGGGCCGCCGCCATTTTGTGTGCGATGCTCTCCAATGAGGCTGGCGGCGAAAGTGTGGGCGGGGTCCAGGGGCTTCCGTGATGTGCTGAGCCGTCTCTGCAGATTTATTTATTGTGTTTATTGAGATACAGTGTGGAGTAGGCCCTTGCAGCCCTTTGACCTACACCGATTAACCCGGCAACCCCACGACACCGATTAACCCGGCAACCCCACGACACCGATTAACCCAGCAACCCCACGACACCGATTAACCCGGGAATAACCCGGCAACCCCACGACACCAATTAACCGGGAGATCTTATAGAAACATATAAAATTATGAAAGGGATAGATAAGATAGAGACAGGAATGTTGTTTCTATTGGTAGGTGAGGTTAGAACGAGGGGGACATATCCTCAAGATTCAGGGGAGTAGATTTAGGACGGAGAGGAGGAACTACTTTTTCCAGAGTAGGGAAACTGTGGAATTCTCTGCCCAGTGAAGCAGTGGAGGCTGCCTCAGTAAATATATTTAAGACAAGGTTGGATAGATTTCAGTCCATCAGGGGAATTAATGGTTATGCGGGTAGGTGGAGATGAGTCCATGGTCAGATCAGCCATGATCTTATTGGATGGTGGAACAGGCTTGATGGGCCAGATGGCCGACTCCTGCTCCTGTTTCTAACCCAAGAGTTTCCAACCTGTGGTCCACGGTTAGTGGTAAGGCTCCATGGCCTAACGTAATTACGGGACAATTTACAATGACCCATTAGCTTGCCCGGTCCGTCTTTGATCAGGAGATCAAGAGAAAGCCCAGGCATTCCGCGGGGAGGACGGGCAGAGACTCCTCACGGAACGGTGTCAGAATTGAACTCAGAAATTCGGAATGCTCCGACCTGTACTAACTTCGCGCTGACCGCGTGCCCCACCCAGAGACGTGTGGGTTAGTGGGTTAATTGGCCGCTGTAAATTGCCCCCCAGTATGAGGGTGAGTGTTAGAATCTGGGGGGCGGGGTTATCAAGAGGCAGGATTGAGAGTCAGGGAATGGGATTACTCTGCGATGAGCTGCAGAGGGTCCGACGGGCCGAACGGTCTCGTGTGTCGTCATAAGTTCAGAGATCAAATGCTGGTTTTCGGCCTGAAGTGTGCTGTGCGAACAACTGAGAGTTTCCAGCACTGGATCTGAATTTAAGTCAGGTGACAAACTGGTTCTGTCAAGCTGACTGCAGTCAGCCAACCTTCGGGGTGGCAGGTACGAGAGTGGGACAGAAATAGAGAGAGAATGTAGTTCGTGTGGGAATGTAGGGGGGGGAGAGAGAGAGAGAGAGAGTATAGTTTCAGACATCCCACCCTGCAAAAACTCATTTCAGGGAGGTAGCACCATCAATTTGCCGGAGACTCCTGGAACTTCCAGGAGAGGTGGGATGCCTGCAATAGAGTGGCTCCTTAGCAGCTAGCCAGCTAGTTTAAATAACGTTAGCTATGCTAATGAACGAATGACACCTGTTAACTCACCTCAGCATGTCTTTTACAGTCTTAACCCACCCTGGGCAATAGAAAAGTCACTGTTGCAAACAGTGCAGCGAGCAACACTGTCATTATTTTTGACCCCTATTAGGCAGGGGTACACTTTAGTGTAGTCTGAGGTGACGTACGTTTTATATTTTTTTTGGAACACTGCCATGGTGTGCGCGCTCTCTCGTCGCTCGCGCGCTCTCAAGCGCTCTGGCTTGCTCTCAAAAAAATTGATTTCCGTGACATTGTATATAATTTGCGGGCATCAGGGAGCCACTATTAATATGCGGGAGACTCCCGGAACTTCCAGGAGAGGTGGGATGTCTGTAGTTTGGGAATGTAGGGGAGAGAGAGAGAGAATGTAGTTTGTGTGGGGATGTGAGAGAGAGGATGTAGTTCGTGTGGGGATGTAAGAGAGGAGGAAGGGGAGAAAGGGATGGGAAGGGAAGAGGAGAGAGTGGGCAGGGGCCAGGAGGGACGGAGACAGGGAGAGAGAGGAATGAGGGGGAGATAAGGAGAGTAGCAGAATACTTTGTGCCTGTTTACACCCTCCCAGCAGTGCCAGTGCCCCTCTGGATTTGAGCCTGTGTTCCGGGTTAGGCAGCTCCCAGTTCCTAGTTGGTCTCGTTCCCTTTCCCCGTGCGTGCTGGTGTGGGCGTCGTGGCCCGTGCGACAGCGCTGTAAGACGTGAGCCGGTCGAAGCTATATAAGCTGGGATCTCCAGCCTTGCGAGAGCGCTGGGGTCCCCCACCTCTCGCCTTCCCCCCTCCTCTCACCTTTCACTTGTGCCCTGTGCAATAAAAGCCCGAGCCTTGCAACGGCAGGGGTGGCCTGTGGGTGCATGCGGAGAGCAAAGAGTGGTGTTTGTTGTCTGGGTATTGGTATTCGTTCATTAATGTCACATGTACCAAGATACAGCGAAAAGCTTGTCTTGCATACTCTTTACACAGGTCAAACTACCACACTGCACTGAGCCAGCATAAGGTCGAACAGTAACGATGCAGAATAAGACCATAAGACACAGGAGCAGAGATAGGCCACTCAGCCCATCGAGTCTGCTCCTCCATTCCATCGTGGCTGATCCGTTCCCCCCGCCTGCCCTCCTGCCTTCTGCCCGTAACCCTTCACATCCTGACTTACCAAGGGTCTATCGACCTCTGCTTTAAGCACTGTTTAAGTAATGACTCGGCCTACATCAAATTCCTCGGATTCACCAACCCTCTGGCTGATTAAATTGCTCCTCATCTCCGTTCTAAATGGACGCCCTACTACTCTGAGGCTGTGTCCTCTGGTCCGAGACTGCAGGAAGCATCCTGACCAAATCTAGGCCTTCCAATCCGATATTTATTTATATACACACATTCTTTCTCTCTCTCTCCTTTTTCTCCCTCTGTCCCTCTCACTATACCCCTTGCCCATCCTCTGGGTTTTCCCCCCCTCCCCCTTTTCCTTCTCCCTGGGCCTCCTGTCCCATGATCCTCTCACATCCCTTTTGCCAATCAACTGTCCAGCTCTTGGCTCCATCCCTCCCCCTCCTGTCTTCTCCTATCATTTGGATCTCCCCCTCCCCCTCCCCTTTCCAAATCTCTTACTAACTCTTCCTACAGTTAGTCCTGACGCAGGGTCTCGGCCCGAAACGTCAACTGTACCTCTTCCTAGAGATGCTGCCTGGCCTGCTGCGTTCACCAGCAACTTTGATGTGTGTTGCTCTTCCAATACTCGGTAGGTTTCAATGAGATTCCCCCGTCGTTCTACTAAATGCCTCCAAGTGCAGTCCGAGAGCTTACAAAGCACTTGTATTTAACCTTTTCATGCCCGAATCCCTTCCAGGGCCAGCACATCTTTTCTTAGTTAAGGAGCCCAAAACCTGCTCACGGTACTCCCAAGTGCAGTCTGAGCAATGCCCAACAAAGCCTTGGCATTACTTCCTTGCTTTTATATTCTTATAGGCATCCATTAGTCTGTGAGACCATGGATTTGCGCCTTGGAAGGTTTCCAGGGTGCAGGCCTGGACAAGGTTGTATGGAAGACCAGCAGTTGTCCATGCTGCAAGTCTCCCCTCTCCACGACACCAATGTTGTCCAAGGGAAAGGCATTAGGACCCATACAGCTTGGCACCAGTGTCGTCGCTGAGCAATGTGTGATTAAGTACCTTGCTCAAGGACACACACGCTGCCTCGGCTGGGGCTCGAACTAGCGACCTTCAGATCACTAGACCGACCCCTTAACCACTTGGCCACGCGCCAACACTTTTTATATTCTATACGGGTGTAAAAGCTACTGAAAAGTGCAGTGCAGGTAAGCAATAAAGAGCAGGATCATAACGAGGTAGATTCTGAGGCCAAGCGTCTGTCTTATCATGTAAAAGGTCCGTTCCGGACTCTGATAACGGTGGGGTAGTCACTAACCTGGTGGTACAAGCTTTTAGGCTTCTGTGTCTTCTTCCCGATGGGAGAGGGGGGAAGAGAAAATGTCCGGGGCGGGTGGCGGATGATGCTGGTTGTTTTAATGAGGTAGCGAAAGTTACAGACGGAGTTCAGAGAGGTTCCCATGATGTGCTGAGCTCTGCCCACGACTCTGCGGTTCCTCGTGCAGAGCTGATGCCGTTGTACATCCAGGGTGCTCTGTGGTGCGTTGATTAAAGATTGGCAAGAGCCGACGGGGACGTGCCCGAATTTCTTTGGCCTCCTGAGGAGGCTGGTGGGCTTCCTTGGCCGTGATATTTACGTGGTCAGACCAGGATGTCCTGAACCCTTTCAACTTTGACGCTGTTGATGGAGACA
Source organism: Mobula birostris (assembly GCF_030028105.1). Classification (NCBI taxonomy): domain Eukaryota; kingdom Metazoa; phylum Chordata; class Chondrichthyes; order Myliobatiformes; family Myliobatidae; genus Mobula; species Mobula birostris. Next base: position 6,712,879 of record NC_092379.1, on the reverse strand, counting down.
GGAGCACGTATGTCACTCCTCCTCCCCTTCCTGACGTTAATGACCAGCTCGTTTGGCTTACTAACGACTGATTCTGCTGTTGGGGTGCTTAAACTTCCTGTCGTGCCCCTCCTCAGCTGGCACCAGACCCCCCCCCCCCCCAGGGAAGGCAGACTGTCTGGGCTTCCAATGCTTCACTTTGTGTAAAGTCATTGGACTTAGGAGTCATGGATACAGTAGAGAAACAGGCCCTTCAAACCACCAGATCCACCAACCACCCGTTGACACTAATCCCAGATTCCCGTCAATGCCCTTCTCCCCCCCCCAACTACACATCAGGGGTAATTGATAGTGGGCAATGACTCTGGGATGTGATAGGAAACTGGGGTATCTGGGAGGAACCCACAAGTTGTACCACGGAGAGCATTTAATGACTAGTTTCCTCGCCATCTGCAATGGGGGCAAAAGCTGCGGAGAGCTTGTAGACTGGGCGAGCTCCATCACAGGCACAACACTGTCCGCCGTCGAGGACATCTTCAAAAGGCGATGCCCCAAGGAGGCAGCGTGGGCGATCATGGTCTTTATCTGTGACCGTGATTGTTCGTGGCAAATTTTTCTACGGAAGGGGTTTGCCATCGCCTTCTTCTGGGCAGTGTCTTTACCAAGACGGGTGACCCCAGCCATTATCAATACTCTTCAGAGATTGTCTGCCTGGTGTCAGTGGTCACATAACCAGGACTTGTGATCTGCACTGGCTGTTCATACGACCATCCACCACCTGCCCCCATGGCTTCTCGTGACCCTGATCGGGGTTGGGGGGCTAGGTAGGTGCTACACCTTGCTCAAAGGTGACCTGCAGGCCAGCAGAGGCAAGGAGGGCCTTACACCTCCTTTGGTATCTCCACCTTGACACTATTTTTCTCTGTATTTTTGTGCTTTTAAAAAATATTTTCATATTGTAAATTGAAGTAATTTCTTGCCCTGAACTACTGATGCAAGACAACAAATTTCACGGCATATTGTCCACTGGTGATAATAAAACCTGATTTCAGATTTTGAAATCCTTCCCATCGCTCTCCAGGATTTGTTTATTAAGGTTTCCTTTTTTTAAAAGAAAAACACGATTTTCCAGTGTAAGAGGCTCGGTGCCAATTCACCCCGTTACCACGGCAACCCTGCTCGGAGTTGGACGGGAATCTACTCCAGCGTCCTTTATTTCACCGCTGCCTAGCGCACGTAGTGACACACTCGGGGCAGGTTGCTGCCGAGGCTTGGCCCTTGAAATGGCAGCTCGGTGACCCCCGTGAGGGAGACGTGGGATACCAAGGGGGCCAGAAGGTACAGACTGAAAGGCAAGTTGAGGTTTGACAGCAGGATTGTAGTATGGCAAGTGCGTGCTGATCTGTATCCAGACCAGGGGTGGGCCGGTCCCGATCTGTATCCAGACCAGGGGTGGGCCGGTCCCGATCTGTATCCAGACCAGGGGTGGGCCAGTCCCGATCTGTATCCAGACCAGGGGTGGGCCGGTCCCGATCTGTATCCAGACCAGGGGTGGGCCGGTCCCGATCTGTATCCAGACCAGGGGTGGGCCGGTCCCGATCTGTATCCAGACCAGGGGTAGGCCAGTACCAGCAGGTTTCAAGGCCTTTACTGGAAGGTGGAGATAATTGTCATTCTCCTTTTACATTCTGTCCTGTGAATAATTCAGCTGCTTACCATCTCTTGCTGGGACAAACACTTCAGTATTAATGGCCACGGCCTTCCTTGCAACACAGTGCTCACTGGGTCTGGATTAATTCTCCCTCCCCGTGCCCCTTGGACAGTCATCGAGTCATACAACACAGAAACAAACCCGTCGGCCAAACTTGTCTCTGCCAACCAGGTTGCCCAGCGAGCTAGTCCCATCTCAGAATCAGCCTTATCATCACTGATGTATGTTGTGAAATTTGTTCTTTTGCAGCAGTACAGGCAATACGTTAAAAAAACTCTTAAGAATATACAGTGTGCAAAAGTCTCAGGCACATATATGTAACGAGGGTATCTAAGACTTCTGCACGGTACTGTATTTGTCAACGTGGAGCGGAGAGCGAGTTTGTCAATCTGACGGGAGCAAAGGATGTTGGGAATGGTGAGGGTGTCAGAGGAGGAGTGTTGGGGGAGGTGGTCAGGACGTTGGTGCGAGTACAGACTCACCCAGCCCTGAGACACCAGGCAAAGTCATTTGATTCCAAACATTTGATTTATAGATCATTACTACCATTACCGTAGGTTCCTATTACTATTTTTACTGTAGTTTTGTGTTGTTTCATGTAGCACCATGGTCCTGGAGGAACGTTATTTTGATTTTACTATGTACTGTACCAGCAGTTATGGTTGAAATGACAATAAAAGTGACTTGACTTGACAGAATGCCTCTCTAGTGCTTCCCACTCCCTTCCCCTTTTCCCTCCACGATCCCCCTCTCCCTGTCCCCCTCCCACTCTCAGTCCTCAATAGAGACCCAGATCAGAATCAGGTTTATCATCACTCACATATGCCATGAAATTTGTTTCTTCTTCACAGCAGCAGTACTGCGCAATACGTAAAATTACTACAGTCCTGTGCAAAAGGCTGAGGCACCCCGGCTATATGTATGTGTGTGAGACTTCTTGCACGTTGGTGGTTGTCCATCGTGTCCGACGATGACAGGAGGCCCGTGCAGGCGAGTTTTTAAAGTGCAAAAGCCGGTTGCAAGGTTCAGTGTTAAAAGCTGACAAGTGTAAAAGATGAACTGTGGGGTAGTGCTCATGGGTTCGAAAAGAAAGGTTCCAAAAACGTAGAGTCTGGGTCTTTGGGCTCCTGAATGTACTCCCTGATGGTAGTAATGTGAACGGTGAGGGTACTTATTGTCTATGTTTAACCATGACCTTCAATGTCTCCTCCTGGTACGTTCTCATAATGGGTCCGGAACCGAGCTGATGTGCTCCGGTTGCCTTTTTGATGCCTGTCCCGTCATACACAGCGGGACATCCCACTTTAGCAACGGGGATGTGTAAATGTGAACATGTTGTTTGTTTACTGTATTTAAGGTGGCTACCTCTGTTTGTTTTGTAATACGATTGCAACTACATTGTAATCGGGGTGCAACATGTAGGCGACATACAACCTGAAATTCTTACTCTTCGCAGACATCCATGAAACAAGAGATCCCAGAAAATGAATGTTTGTAACATCGGAACCCCGAAGCCCCCCCCCACCCTATTTGTGCCAGCAGAACCGTCAACCCTCCCCCCCCCAACCCCCCCCATGCCAGGTAAAGCCCTGAGAAACCCACCCTCCACCATGCACGCAGTAGCAAAACCTCACAAAGAGACCTTGATGCAAAGTCCATCGAAAACTACAGTACTTTGGTATCTCAGACAGCTCTCTGCCCCCACTGAGGGAGAGAGAGACGCAGCTCCTGCAACGATTGCGGACACCGAACACTCGCTGTTCCGGTCTTACCATCTTCCCCGTCGCTTCTCCAAGCCCTCTTGTCTTGGGGGCCGACAGGCTGTCCTCCTCTCCATCAAAAAGGAAAACGAGGGACTGCTTCTTCATGGGGTGGGCAGCACACAGTGCCTGCCGTCTCCACGTTTCAGTCTCCCACGACACTTTTTCATGCGGCGAAATCGGCGCACGGCAGTTCAGAATACGCCCCGCCCCTTGGTGTGAAGAAGCCCCCGAAGTCCATTTTAAATCTCTTGTCCCTGATCTTATAGTCGTGTGCCCTCTTGTTTTCAGCACATCCTCCCTGGGGACAGAAAGTCTAAGTGCTTCGGTAGTATCTTGCACCCCACCACCCCTTACTCAGGATATTGTGTGCCTTTCTGTCCGTCTGTTTACAGGAAGCGCGTGGAGGCTCTGGAGAGGGTGATATTTTTTTTTAGCGACAGTCAGCCATTCTTGTCTGGCGCGTGGTGTCAGGACTGGTCTCCTTTCGGATTAACGGGGTCACGATATGAACGTTCCTGAGTCGACCCTTGTTTTTTTTTACCGGGCCGTGTCTAGCTCGACGCTCAACCCGGCACGGATCAGAAGCATGCTTGGGGGGTGGGGGGGGGGTGCGGCCCGAATTGGATTCGAACTCGGGAGCCTTCGCTCTGGCGTCCGGTGCTGATGCCATTGTGCCGCCAGCCGGTCCGAGAGGGCGCTGAAGTTTCTCAAGCTGCTGCCTGGGTATATGAGAAGGCTGGCCAGACCTGGGATGTTTCCTCTGGACTGTCAGGGGCTGAGGAGAGACCTGGGAGAAATGTAGAATATTGTGAGAGGCTTAGATAGGGTCGGCAGTCAGAATCCTTTTCCCAAGGTTGAAATGTCAAACACTAGACGGCTTAGCTTTAAGGTAAGAAGGCAAATGTTGGAAGGAGATGTGTGGGACAAGTTTTATCTCCACGGCGTGCTAGGTGCCTCGAACCCTCTCCATTTGCCCGTCCGCCAGACCAAAGCGTACCCGCGGACTTCATCTCTGGCAATAACTTGGTGCTGCCACTCGCTTCTCTGGGCTGGAGTTTGCACCTGTCCGATGGGGAAGGGACTGTTAATTCTGGCCGATTACCGGCAGAAGGTGGCACACCGGAGACACAAGCAGCCGACTTGTTTCAACAGACCGTTGAACTGTGCATTGTGGGGCGGGGGAGGGACCGCCAGAGGTGAGGTGGACGAGATAGGGGAGACTGACAGGGAGCACAGACTGCTTCCCAGTGTTAAATTTTACATTACATCTCATTCAGCAGGGTAAGGGTTAACTACTATGTATGCACAAATATTGCTCTTTTAGTGGGAAAGGGTTAATCTACAGTATAGAACTGTAGGGCTAAACACTATTGCTCATTTAACCAAGAAAGGGTTGATCTGTATAACTACACAGGCATTCAGCAGCACAAGGTGAAACACTGGGTAACAATTCAGAGTTATTTTGTAGATTTAGTGGAGAAAGGGTTAATGTGTATAACTACACAGACATTCAGCATAGTAAGGGTTAAACACCGGGTAACTGTACACTGTTATTGGTAATTTGGTAGAGGAAGGGATAATCTGTATGACACCAGAACAATTCAGCAGGGTAATGGTTAAACACTGTGCACAATCATTGCTCATTTATAGAACATAGAATAGTACAGCACAGTACGGGCCCTTGGGCCCACAATGTTGTGCCAACCCTCAAACCCTGCCTCCCATATAAGCCCCCACCTAATTCCTCCATATACCTGTCTAGTAGTCTCTTAAACTTCACTAGTGTATCTGCCTCCACCACTGACTCAGGCAGTGCATTCCACGCACCAACCACTCTCTGAGTAAAAAACCTTCCTCTAATATCCCCCTTGAACTTCCCACCCCTTACCTTAAAGCCATGTCCTCTTGTATTGAGCAGTGGTGCCCTGGGGAAGAGGTGCTGGCTATCCACTCTATCTATTCCTCTTATTATCTTGTACACCTCTATCATGTCTCCTCTCATCCTCCTCCTCTCCAAAGAGTAAAGCCCTAGCTCCCTTAATCTCTGATCGTAATGCATACTCTTTAGTAAAGAAATGTTTAATCTGTATAATTGCAGAGCTATTCAGCAGGGTAAGGGTTCTTTCTTTTTAATACTTTTATTAATTACTTGCATAGACGAATACAAAATACATTTTGGTATTATGGAAACAGAAACAAGATTGAATTTCCCCATAACTTTGTATAGTAAATTAACCATAATATTGAAAAGGTGTATTTTATTCTAATCTAAAGCAAAAACAAAATCCCATAACAAAATAGAAAAAAAAAGGAAAAAAAACAGGAAAAAAAGCGGTTTGGTTAAAAGAAAAGAAAAAAAATTCTCTGACATATAGTTGTAAATTGGAACATATAATAGCCATCATCATTACGGACCAAATTGAAAACTGTGAAAGTAGTTCCAGAAAGGTCCCCATAAGGTGAAAAAATCTTGTCTAGGTATAGAAGTAGAACACCTAATCTTCTCTAGACTTAAGCATGACGTAACATCAATCAACCAATGCACACCAGTAGGTGGAACGGCATCTTTCCACTTAAGCAACGAAACTCTTCAAGTCAAGTCAAGTCAAGTCAAGTCACTTTTTATTGTCATTTCAACCATAACTGCTGGTACAGAACATAGTAAAAAAGAGACAACGTTTCTCTAGGACCATGGTGCTACCTGAAACAACACAAAACTACAGTAGTGATAGTAATCACAGTAATAGTAATCTACGGTAATGGTAGTAATGACCATTACCCTGCTGAATTGTTCTGGTGTCATACAGATTATCCCCTCCTCTACCAAATTACCAATAACAGTGTACAGTTACCCAGTGTTCAACCCTTACTATGCTGAATGCCTGTGTAGTTATACACGTTAACCCTTTCTCCACTAAATCTACAAAATAACTCTGAATTGTTACCCAGTGTTTCACCTTGTGCTGCTGAATGCCTCCAGGAGCAGTGGGCCCCCCTGGGAATTGACTTTTACAGACAGTAGTAATCATACTTTAATTTGAATTCATTCACTGTCTTGTAAATGCTGAATGTTTGTACTTCGTCAAGGCAAGGCAAGTCACTTTGTCATTTTGACCATAATTACTGGTGCAGTACACAGTAAAACCGAGACAACATTTTCCAGGAGCATGGTGCTACATGAAACAATACAAAAACTACACTGAACTACGTAAAACAACACAAAACTACACTAGACTACAGACCTACCCAGGACTACATAAAGTGCACAAAACAGTGCAGGCACTACAATAAATAATAAACAAGACAATAGGCACAGTAGAGGGCAGTAGGTTGGTGTCAGTCCAGGCTCTGGGTATTGAGGAGTCCGATGGCTTGTGGGAAGAAACTGTTACATAGTCTGGTCGTGAGAGCCCGAATGCTTCGGTGCCTTTTGCCAGATGGCAGGAGGGAGAAGAGTTTGTATGAGGGGTGTGTGGGGTCCTTCATAATGCTGTTTGCTTTGCGGATGCAGCGTGTGGTGTAAATGTCTGTAATGGCAGGAAGAGAGACCCCGATGATCTTCTCAGCTGACCTCACTGTCTGCTGCCGGGTCTTGCGATCCGAGACGGTGCAATTTCCGAACCAGGCCGTGATGCAGCTGCTCAGGATGCTCAAGCTAAAAGAGAAATAAGAGCCAAAATATGCAAATCATTCAGCTTAAGAGTAAAATCATTTCCTCCAACAAGGCAGTCAGAGGGTTGGGTTTAAAGTTTACTTTAAAAATCTCCGAGAAAGTTTGAAATACTTCTTTCCAAAATCTATCAAGCCACGGGCAGGACCGAAATGAATTAGAGAGACCTCTTCGATATTACACCTATTACAGTATGGAGAAAAATCTGAGTAAAAAGGAGAGAGCTTATCTTTAGTCATATAGGCTCTATGAACCACTTTAAATTGTAAAAGAGGGCGACGTGCACATAACGAAGAGGTGTGAACAAGTTTAAAAAGCAGGATAAGGGTTAAATGCTGGAACTGCACAGTTATGGTTGATTTGGTAGAGAAAGGGTTAAACTGTATAACTGCAGAGCCGTTCAGGGTGAAACACTGCACCGTGTTGATTCAGCTAGGTAAAGGTTAGTTACTGAGTAACTGCAAGGTCACTTCATCTTGTAGGGAAAGGGTTCATTTGTGTAAGAGCAGAGTCGTTCCGCAGGATCGCCATCCAGTGGGGTGAGACTGAAGCACTGTGTGGACGTACCGAGTCACTGTTCATTCAGGGGGTGAAGGGTTTAGCCCAGCGCCGCCGGCGTTTAGGGCAGCAATGAAGGTCCTCCATCTCTGGCCGTGTCTGGGGCTTCCTTCATCAGTCAGTAGCTTCCTCTCAGTTTTCACCACTGTCAGTCATGCAAGTCCCGGGTGGAGACTCAGGAATATCGTCACACTCAGATGCAGAAGGATTCTTCATTGCTGTTTCCATAACAATTTTGTTTGATCAGTCAGGGTTGTTGGCCCTGAGCTGAACCCCCGAACCTGGGGGACCGGTGGACCACTCTTAGTCTGACCTCTACCCTTTGACCTGTTCGGCATGGGTGACCCTACCAAAGCACGAAGCCCTGACTCCAGCCGGCATAGCCCTCAGGTCATCGAGGCACACAAGCCTCCAAACAGTACGATGAGGTCGCAGACCTCTTGGGCGTTAGCATTGCCTCACCACAGGTATATCAGAGTCAGCTGTGAGCTCAGCTATCACTGACGGATGGGTCCTTCCCCCAAGTCCCCGGACCCTTCCTCAGGACCAGGGACTGGAGTGGAACTGTGCCCCCGCCTGGATGAGGACAGCCCCGTGCAGGCCAAATCTTTCAAAAGAGCGACTGGCTTTATCTGTCACACGTACATCAAAGCGCACAGTAAAACGTGTTTGCACCAGCGACCAGCGCAATCCGAGGATGCCCCCAAGTTTTGCTGCACTTCCCGTGCCAGAGTAACGTGCCCCCAACTCACTCACCCTAACCCACACGCCTTTGGAATGTGGGAGCAAACCCTCGTGGTCACGGGGAGAACGTACCAGCGCCTTACCGAACCCGAGTCATCGGCACTATAGAGTTATGCTGGCCACTACACTACCGTGCTGTCGCTAAACGCTACTGCATACTCTTGCTTTGCCGCGGATGGTTTGGCCTTGCGGTTAACACTGTTTCCTCTCTACAGGCCATGGTCGCTTGTTACCCCGGGCACGGAACGGGCTACGTTCGTCATATCGACAATCCAAATGGAGACGGGCGCTGCGTCACCTGCATTTATTACCTGAACAGGGACTGGGACGTCAGTGTAAGTAGCGGTACGGCCTCCCCTCCGGTTTGCCCGCTGGGATAAGCGTTGAGCCCCACGGAGGCCGGCAGGCCCCTGCGTTCCGCTCTCAGTGGTGTAACGGGAATCCAGTCCCAGCAGGACTCTTGATGTGGGTTGGCAGGTTTGGACAGAGTCGGGGAATGTGGGGATTACTCCTGAGGTAATTCGCTGGGACGTGAATGAGAGAAAAATGTGTGGCAGGGATGGGTTAGATTCATCTTGGAGTAGGTTAAAGGGTCGCCACAACATTGTGGGCCGAAGGGCCTGTACTGTGCTGTGCTGTTCTATGTTCTCAATGTCATCATCATTATATGCCGTGTCGTATGACATCATCATCATGTGCCGTGCCGTATGACATCATCATTATGTGTGATGTCATATGACATGGGCGATCATGGTCTTTCCATGATCATGGTCTTTCCATGATTGTTCTTGGCCAATTTGTCTACAGAGGTGGTTTGCCATCGCCTTCTTCTGGGCAGTGTCTTTACAAGACGGGTGACCCCCAGCCGTTATCAATACTCTTCAGAGATTGTCTGCCTGGTGTCAGTGGTCACATAACCAGGACTTGTGATCTGCACCGGCTGCTCATCCAACTATCCACCACCTGCTCCTATGGTTTCACATGACCCTGATTGGGGGCTAAGCAGGTGCTACATCTTGCCCAAGGGTGACATGTAAGCTAGTGGGGGGAAGGAGCACCTCACACCTCTGCTGGTAGAGACGTATCTTCACTCTGCGACCCGGATATACAGTCATATATAATATAATATAATACAGATGGATCGATCTGTGTACGGGTATAGATGATTAGGTGTGTGTATGTGTATATTGAGGTAGTGTTCATGGGTTCAATGTCCATTCAGAAGTCGGATGGCAGAGGGGAAGAAGCTGTTCCTGAATCGTTGAGTGTGTGCCTTCAGACTCCCGTACCTCCTACCTGATGGTAGCAGTGAGAAGAGGGCATGTCCTGGGTGATGGGGGTCCTTAATGACGGACGCTGCCTTTCTGAGCCATTGCTCTGAAGAAGGAATTGGAATTGGAATTATTGCCCTATGTACTGAGATACAGCGAACACCTTTGCAAAAACTTCTGCCGTTTGCACAGATCATTCCAAGCACAAGAACCTCAGGGCAGTATAAAGAAAAGCAGAATGCAGAATAGAGTGTTACAGTTTCAGAGAAAGTGCAGTGCAGGCAGACAGGTGCAAACGCCATGAAAAGGTAGACTGTGAGACTGAGAGTCCATGTTTATAAGACCAGGGTACTGGTGAGGCCGCACCTGGAGTACTGTGTGCAGATCTGGTCTCCGTACTTGAGGAAGGATATACTGGCTTTGGAGGCAGTGCAGGGGAGGCTCACCAGGTTTATTCCAGGGATGAAGGGGTTAACCTTTGAAGAGAGATTGAATCGCTTGGGACTATACTCTCTGGAGTTCAGGAGAATGAGAGGGGATCTTATAAATACTATTGGAAAGGGATAGATAAGATAGAAGTAGGAAAGTTGTTTCCATTGGTAGGTGAGACTAGAACTAGGGGACATTGCCTCAATATTCAGGGGAGGAGATTTAGGACAGAGATGAGGAGAAAGTGTTTTATTCCCAGAGAGTGGTGAACCTGTGGAATTCTCTGCCCAGGGAAGCAGTTGAGGCTTCCTCACTAAATATATTTAAGAAACAGTTAGATAGGTTTTTACATAGTAAGGGAATTAAGGGTTATGGGGAAAAGGCAGGTCGATGGAGCTGAGTTTACGGACAGATCAGCCATGATCTTATTGAATGGCGGTGCAGGCTCGATGGGCCGGATGGCCTACTCCTGCTCCTATTTCTTATGTCCTTATGACCATGGGAGTAGGATTCGACTGTTCAGTCATGGCTGATTTTATTTTCCATCTCAACCCCGTTTCATTTCATTTACAGCGTGGAGCCAGGCTGCCCTGGCAACCCCACAGAACCCCGACTAACCCTAGCGCAATCACAGGACCGATTAACCTTCCCTGTACGCCTTGCGGGAGCAAACCGGAGCAACGTCCAAGAGCCTGGCCACCTCCTCTTTAAATATGCCCAATGACTTGGCTTCCACAGCCGTCTGTGGTAATGAGCTCCTCAGATTCACCACCCTACTGGCTAAAGAAATTCCCCCTCATCTCTGGGTCCAAAGGGACATCCTCGTATTCTGAGTTTAAGTTCAATATCAAGTTCTTTATCATTCAACGATACACATGAAACAACATACCTCTGGACCGAGGTGCAAAACACAGTGCATATAACTCACACATACACACAACACAAGTAATATTACCACAAATAAATTAACAAATCATAAAGATAGACTCCAGAAGACTGCTCCCTCTATTGGAAACATCCTCTGCACCTCCACTCTATCTAGGCCTTTCAGAATTCTGTGAGTTCCTCCAGCGTGTTGTGAGTGTTGCTTTGACCCCAGCATCTGCAGAGTATTTTGTGATTTAGGATTCAGTAGGTGCTGTATTTTATACAGAGGTTCATTAGTTTTATAACAGTGGGATAGAAGCCAGTACGTGCTCTCAGCTCTGCCTGCAAACGGCCCAACTCCTACACCTGCCCACTCACCTCCTCCCTCGTCTCCATTCGGGGCCCCCAAAGAGTCCATCCAGGTGAGGCAGCGCTTCACCTGCGAGCCTGCTGGGGTCGCCTTTTGTGTCCGGTGCGGCCTGCTCCACATCCGTGAGACCCATCGTGAATTGAGGGACTGCTTTGTCAAGCACCTCTGCTCCATCCGCCAAAAACAGGGCTTCCCGCTGGCCAAATATTGACCAAAGAAACAAAGGTTCTGAACTTAAAGAGGGGTAACTTTGAAGGTATGAGATGTGAATTAGCTAAGATAGACTGGCAAATGACACTTAAAGGATTGACGGTGGATATGCAATGGCAAGCATTTAAAGGTTGCATGGATGAACTACAACAATTGTTCATCCCAGTTTGGCAAAAGAATGAATCAAGGAAGGTAGTGCACCCGTGGCTGACAAGAGAAATTAGGGATAGTATCAATTCCAAAGAAGAAGCATACAAATTAGCCAGAGAAAGTGGATCACCTGAGGACTGGGAGGAATTCAGAGTTCAGCAGAGGAGGACAAAGGGCTTAATTAGGAAGGGGAAAAAAGATTATGAGAGAAAACTGGCAGGAAACATAAAAATGGACTGTAAAAGCTTTTATAGATATGTGAAAAGGAAAAGACTGGTAAAGACAAATGTAGGTCCCCTGCAGACAGAAACAGGTGAATTGATTATGGGGAGCAAGGACATGGCAGACCAATTGAATAATTACTTTGGTTCTGTCTTCACTAAGGAGGACATAAATAATCTTCCAGAAATAGTAGGGGACAGAGGGTCCAGTGAGATGGAGGAACTGAGCGAAATACATGTTAGTAGGGAAGTGGTGTTAGGTAAGTTGAAGGGATTGAAGGCAGATAAATCCCCAGGGCCAGATGGTCTGCATCCCAGGGTGCTTAAGGAAGTAGCCCAAGAAATAGTGGATGCATTAGTGATAATTTTTCAAAACTCGTTAGATTCTGGACTAGTTCCTGAGGATTGGAGGGTGGCTAATGTAACTCCACTTTTTAAAAAAGGAGGGAGAGAGAAACCGGGGAATTATAGACCGGTTAGCCTAACGTCGGTGGTGGGGAAACTGCTGGAGTCAGTTATCAAGGATGTGATAACAGCACATTTGGAAAGCGGTGAAATGATCGGACAAAGTCAGCATGAATTTGTGAAAAGAAAATCATGTCTGACGAATCTCATAGAATTTTTTGAGGATGTAACTAATAGAGTGGATAGGGGAGAACCAGTGGATGTGATATATTTGGATTTTCAGAAGGTTTTTGACAAGGTCCCACACAGGAGATTAGTGTGCAAACTTAAAGCACACGGTATTGCGGGTAAGGTATTGGTGTGGGTAGAGAGTTGGTTAGCAGACAGGAAGCAAAGAGTGGGAATAAACGGGACCTTTTCAGAATGGCAGGCAGTGACTAGTGGGGTACCGCAAGGCTCAGTGCTGGGACCTCAGTTGTTTACAATATATATTAATAACTTGGATGAGGGAATTAAATGCAGCATCTCCAAGTTTGCGGATGACACGAAGCTGGGTGGCAGTGTTAGCTGTAAGGAGGATGCTAAGAGGATGCAGGGTGACTTGGATAGGTTGGGTGAGTGGGCAAATTCATGGCAGATGCAATTTAATGTGGATAAATGTGAAGTTATCCACTTTGGTGGCAAAAATAGGAAAACAGATTATTATCTGAATGGTGGCCGATTAGGAAAAGGGGAGGGGCAACGTGACCTGGGTGTCATTATACACCAGTCATTGAAAGTGGGCATGTAGGTACAGCAGGCGGTGAAAAAGGCGAATGGTATGCTGGCATTTATAGCGAGAGGATTCGAGTACAGGAGCAGGGAGGTACTACTGCAGTTGTACAAGGCCTTGGTGAGACCACACCTGGAGTATTGTGTGCAGTTTTGGTCCCCTAATCTAAGGAAAGACATCCTTGCCATAGAGGGAGTACAAAGAAGGTTCACCAGATTGATTCCTGGGATGGCAGGACTTTCATATGAAGAAAGACTGGATGAACTGGGCTTGTACTCATTGGAATTTAGAAGATTGAGGGGGGATCTGATTGAAACGTATAAGATCCTAAAGGGATTGGACAGGCTAGATGCAGGAAGATTGTTCCCGATGTTGGGGAAGTCCAGAACGAGGGGCCACAGTTTGAGGATAGAGGGGAAACCTTTTAGGACCGAGATGAGGAAAAACTTCTTCACACAGAGAGTGGTGAATCTGTGGAATTCTCTGCCACAGGAAACAGTTGAGGCCAGTTCATTGGCTATATTTAAGAGGGAGTTAGATATGGCCCTTGTGGCTACAGGGGTCAGGGGGTATGGAGGGAAGGCTGGGGCGGGGTTCTGAGTTGGATGATCAGCCATGATCATAATAAATGGCGGTGCAGGCTCGAAGGGCCGAATGGCCTACTCCTGCACCTATTTTCTATGTATGTTTCTATGTAATTCCCATTCCCGTTCTGACATGTTGGTCCATGGCCTCCTCTTGTGCTAAGATGAGGCCACCCTTATATTCCAATGGGTAGCTTCCAACCTGATGGCATGAATATCGATTTTTCCTCCTGGTGAAAAAAGATTCACACCCCGCCCCCCTTCCCTCTTCTTTCATTCCCCTTTCTGACATTTTACCTCTTCTCACCTGCCTATCACCTCCCCCTCTCCTTTCAGATTCAAAGTAGCTATAAATTATACACCTGAGATTTGTCTGCTTACAGGCAGCCAGAAAACAAAAAAGCCGAAAGAAATTGATTTAAAATAAACAACACCCAATGGGCAGAGAAAGAGGAAAGAAAACACAAATCGTGCAAACAGCAGAAGTGAGCAACAGCATTCCAAGCCAAATTGAGTCCTTAGATCCGAATCCTTGGAGCAGCCTGGACTAGGCCCAAAGCCTTGGTCTCAGTTCATCACATTAGCAGGGCAAATCACCGCAAAGCTCGCAGACACGAAGCACGGCAGCCTGGGCAGTCTTACAACCTCAACGTCGCGAGGAGAGCGAGTGAAATCAGCCAGACTCTCGCCTCTGGTCCCAACACCCTGCCTTTCCAGTCTGCCTGGGCCACCCCCTTACCTTTCCGACCCACCTGGCTTCACATAGCACCTTCTAGCTATCCTCCTTCCCCTGTTCCCCCACCCAACCACCTTTCTATTCTGGCGTCTTCCCCCTTCCTCTCCAGTCCTGAAGAAGGGTCCCACCTGAAACCTCGACTGTTTATCCATTTCCATAGATGCTGCCTGACCTGCCGAGTATCTCCAGCATTCTGTGTGGGTTGCTTTGTATCTTCTGCCTGACGGGAGTGGGGAGGAAGAGAGAATGTTGTGTATAGATGGGGGGGGGGGGGTCTTTGATGACGCTGGGCGTGTTACCGAGGCAGTGAGAAGTGCAGACAGAGTCCATGGAGGTTAAGCTGGTTTCCGTGAGGTTCTCAGCTGTGTCCACAACTCTGCAATTTCTTGTGGCCGTGGTTGGAGCAGCGTTCATAACAAGACTTGATGCATCTGGACGGAACGGTTTTGGAGGGTAATCCAGTTGGTGGAAACGTACAGGATTCACAAGCGCTGACGTTGAGTTGGGGTTCACTTGATTAAGAGGCTGGTCTGACGTGACGGCGTAATTACGTGGAGTTCGGTTACCGGACTTCATATTCAGGTTTTGGAGTTCAATAAATGAGCTGTTATGGTTCTTCTTAAGCATAGAACGTAGAAATCTACAACACGTTACAGGCCCTTCAGCCCTCAATGTTGTGCTGACCATGTAGCCTACTCTAGAAACCGCCTAGAATTTCCCTAGCGCATAACCCTCTGTTTTCTAAGCTCCAGGTACTGATCTAAGAGTCTCTTAAAAAAACTCTGTCGTGTCCGTCTCGACCACCATCGCCGGCAGTGCATTCCACACACCCATCACTCTCTGTGTGAAAAACATACCTCTGACATCCCCCTTGTACCTACTTCCAAGCACCTTAAAATTCTGCTCCCCCCTGTGTTAGCCACTTCAGCCCTGGGAAAAAGCCTCTGGCTATCCACACAATCAATACCCCTCATCATCTTATACACCTCTATCAGGTCACCTCTCATCCTCCTTCGCTCCAAGGAGAAAAGGCCAAGTTCACTCAACCTATTCTCAGGTCATTTTATTGTGGAAACCCTAAATTGGAAGGGTGTATGTTCAGATCACGTTGGATTCACCGATATAGATTAACGTCATGTCAGAGCAGCCTCTTAAAGTGAACCCCAACTCATTGTCAGTGCTTGTGAATTATGCTTGTTGCACCAATTACATTACCTTACATTTTAGGTGATGAATCATTGAAAATTGGTCAAGGTCAATAAATTTCTTTCAGTCATAAGTGTGAGGTGGTACACTTTGGAAGGACAAACTCCAAGGCAGAGTACAAAGTAAATGGCAGGATACTTGGTAGTGTGGAGGAGCAGAGGGATCTGGGGGTACATGTCCACAGACCCCTGAAAGTTGCCTCACAGGTGGATAGGGTAGTTAAGAAAGCTTATGGGGTGTTAGCTTTCATAAGTCAAGGGATAGAGTTTAAGAGTCACGATGTAATGATGCAGCTCTATAAAACTCTGGTTAGGCCACACTTGGAGTATTGTGTCCAGTTCTGGTCGCCTCACTATAGGAAGGATGTGGAAGCATTGGAAAGGGTACAGAGGAGATTTACCAGGATGCTGCCTGGTTCAGAGAGTATGCATTATGATCAGAGATTAAGGGAGCTAGGGCTTTACTGTTTGGAGAGAAGGAGGATGAGAGGAGACATGATAGAGGTGTACAAGATAATAAGAAGAATAGATAGAGTGGATAGCCAGCACCTCTTCCCCAGGGCACCACTGCTCAATACAAGAGGACATGGCTTTAGGGTAAGGGGTGGGAAGTTCAAGGGGGATATTAGAGGAAGGTTTTTTACTCAGAGAGTGGTTGGTGCGTGGAATGCACTGCCTGAGTCAGTGGTGGAGGCAGATACACTAGTGAAGTTTAAGAGACTACTAGACAGGTATATGGAGGAACTTAAGGTTGGGGGGGTTATATGGGAGGCAGGGTTTGAGGGTTGGCACAACATTGTGGGCCGAAGGGCCTGTACTGTGCTGTACTATTCTATGTTCTATATAATCAGCCATCTCATCCAAATGGCATGTAGAAACTATCGGTGCAGAGGAGATTTACAAAGATGTTGCCTGGATTGGGGAGCATGCCTTATGAGAATAGGTTGAGTGAACTCGGCCTTTTCTCCTCGGAGTGACGGAGGATGAGAGGTGACCTGATAGAGGTATATAAGATGACGAGAGGCATTGATCATGTGGCTAGGCAGAGGCATTTTCCCAGGGCTGAAATGGCTAGCATGAGAGGGCACAGTTTTAAGGTGCTTGGAATAGGTACAGAGGAGATGTCAGGGGTAAGTTTTTCACACAGAGAGTGGAATGGGCTGCCAGTGAAGATGGTGGGAGCGGAAACGATAGGGTCTTTTAAGAGACTCCTGGATAGGTACACGGAACTCAGAAAAATACAGGGCTCGAGGTAATTTCTAAAGTAAGTATGTGTTTGGTATAGTATTGTGGGCCGAAGGGCCTTATTGTGCTGTAGGTTTTCTATGTTTCTATGGCAGTAGAGCGTTTCCTTGGCCGTGTGCCAGATATCAGCTCGAATTTGTGTCCCCAGGGCGGGATTTGAACTCGCAACCTTCTGCCAGCAAGCGAACCATCTAGTCTCACTCCGCGGTGCTGGAACTGCCGTTCGCCGCCCACTCTTCCCTTTCTTTTGTTTCCCCAGGTCCATGGCGGCTTGCTGCAGATATTCCCGGAGAATCGCTCGGAGGTCGCCAACATTGAGCCTTTATTTGACAGGTTACTCATCTTCTGGTCTGACCGCCGGAACCCCCATGAAGTGAAGCCTGCCTATGCCACCAGGTAATTGGGAGGGAGCCGGTCGGGCCCTCCTGGTTCCGGCCTGGGGGGTGTGGTGAGTGAGATGGTGACGTTGGGGTGGGGCTACTGGGCCGCAGCGACCTTGAGGTTTTCCGTGTGCAAAAGCAAAAAGAACATGGGCTAAATTGGGAACTGGGCCCGGCAGTACCCTTCTGGACTTGGGTAATCATTTTCTGAAATAATTAATTTATAAATAATAAATAATTTTCTGGTGAGGATGGAGAGGAATTCATAATGTGGCCTGGAATGAAATGTCTTGGTTACAAGGAGAGAACGTGGAACATAGGAGCAGAATTAGGCCATTCAGCCCATCGGTCATCTCCATCATGGCTGGTGTATCGTCCCTCTCAACCCCATTCTCCCCGTGGCCTTTCATGCCCTGACTAATCCAGAACCTTTCAGCCGCTTGGTACTGGAGGGGCTGGGTCTCTTTCTCCCTGCAGCGGAAGAGGTGGGGGCTGGCCGGTGGTGTCACGGTGCCAGCACCGGACTTCGAGGCGAGCGGTCCCAAGTTCGAATCCAGCCGGCTCCGTACGCGCTTTCCATCTGCGCTGGGTTGAGCGTCGAGCTGGCGACTCGGCCTCGTCGAAAAATCGTCAAATGCAACTGAGGCAGCAAAAATGCTACCCGGTGCCTGAGGAAAGGAACGACAGAAGGAGTTGGAAGATCGATTACATAAAGAGGGGTATGGAGGAGACAGTTCCCCCTTAATATAGGTAGATAAAAACTGGGTTTAAGGTAAGGTCCTTCGCTGCCTCAGTACAGCAGCCAGAATAATGAAAGACTCACTCACCCCACACATTCCCTCTTCTCCCCGCTCCCATCGGACAGAGGATACAAAAACCTGGAAGCTGGTGCCACCAGGCTCTATCCGCAGTAATAAGGCTGTTAAATAGTTGTGGGCACGTGGCCAAGTGGTTAAGGCACTGGACTAGCGACCTGCAGGTCGTGAGTTCAAGCCCCAGCCGAGGCAACGTGTTGTGTCCTAGAGCAAGGCACTTAACCACACATTGCTCTGCGACGACACCAGTGCCAAGCTGTATGGGTCCTAATGCCCTTCCCTTGGACGACATCGGTGTCGTGGAGAGGGGAGACTTGCAGCATGGGCAACTGCTGGTCTTCCATACGACCTTGCCCAGGCCTGCGCCCTGGAGAGTGAAGACCTTCCAGGTGCAGATCCATGGTCTCGCAAGACTAACGGATGCCTTTTTTAAGTAGTTGGAGGAGTAACACCTTATATTCCGTCTGGGTAGTCTCCAACCTGGTGGCATGAACATTGACTTCTCCAACTTCCAGTGATTGCCTTGCCTCCTTCACCGTTTCCCATCCCCTTCTCCCTCTCCTTACCTGTCCATCACCTCCCTCTGGTGCTCCTCCCCCTTCCCTTTCTTCCATGGCCTACTGTCCTCTCCTCCCAGATTCCCCCTTCTCCAACCCTCCATCTCTCCCACGTATGAACATCCAAGCCCTTTACTTCACCCCCCCCCCCGATCCAACCTATCATCTGCCGCCTCGTACTTCTTCCTCCCCTCTCCCGCCTTCTTATTCTGACTTCTCTTTCATTCCAATCCTGAGGAAGGCTCTGGGCCCGAAAGGTCGACCGTTTACTCTTTTCCATGGATGCTGTCTGACGTGCTGAGCTCCCCCAGCGTTTTGTGTGTGTTGCTGTTAAATAGTTTCCTAGAATGACAAGACAATGACCTCACGATCCACCACGTTATGATCTTTACAACTTCCCATCTAGCTGCACTTTCCCTGTAGCTGTTACACTTTATTCTGCATTGTTAGCGTTTCCCCTTGTTCCACCTCAGTGCACTGATCTGTATCAACAGTATCCAAGACGAGCTTTTTACTGTATCTCAGTCCATGTGACAGTGACATGGTGGCATAGTAGTGTAGTGGTTAACACAGCGCTTTACAGTACCAGTGATCCGGTTCAATTCCCGCCGCTGCCCGTAAGGAGTTTGTACGTTCTCCCTGTGACCACATGGGTTTCCTCCGGGTGCTCTGGTTTCCTCCCACAGTCCAACGATGTACTGGTTGGTAGTTTAATTGGGCATTGTAAATTGTCCTGTGATTGGGCTAAGGTTAAATCAGGGGATTGCTGGGCGGCCTGACACAAAGCACCAGAAGGGTCTATTCCGTGCTGTATCTCGATCAATAAGATAAATGGATAAATTCCGTTCTGAGGAGGTCTGAGGGGAATTTCTTTCACCCAGAGATGTATGAGGGCGGGGGGCACCTGGACCCCAATGCCTGAGAGGGTGATGGAAGCGGGCACACGGACAGTGTTTAGAAAGTTTCCAAACGAACGCTTGGATCGCCTAGAAGGCAATTAGCCAGGTGCTGAGAGATCTGGGATCGATATGGGAGAACCTCTGAACATGATGGGTTAATGGATAAGGTGATGGAGAAGTCTATAATCCTTGTTTTCAGTGGCCGGGACTTGGGATATCAGCACTGGTACATCATGTTAATGGTGAATAGAAACTCTTGTTTAAGACCATAAGACATAGGAGCAGAATTAGGCCATTCAGCCCATCGAGTCTGCTCCACCATTCCATCATGGCTGATTTACTTTCCCTCTTAACCCCAATCTCCTGCCTTCTCTGCATTAAGTACACCCAGTGACCTGGCCTGTACAGCTGCCTGTGGTGATGAACTTCACAGATTCATCACCCACTTGCAGAAGAAATTCCTCCTCATCTTTGACCTGAAGCAGGGGTTTCCCAACCTCTTTCACGCTATGGACACCTACCGATAACCAAGCCAGGCTGGGAACTCCTGCTCTAGAACAGTGTCCGTGTGTGCTGATGCTATGGCCTCCGGTCCTGGACTGTTGAAAACATCCTCTCCACAGGAACTCCATCCAGGCCTTTCGATATTCAATAGGTTTCAATGAGATTCCCACACCGCATTCTTCCAAACTCCAGTGAGTACAGGCCCAGAGCCTCCAAACTTCCTCGTACATTAACCCTCTCATTCCCAGGATCGTTCTCGTGAGGTTCCTCTGGACCCTCTCCAACGTTGACACATCCTTTCTGAGATAAGGGACCATAAGCTGCTCACAATACTCCGAATGCAGTCTGAGCAGTGCCTTAGAAAGTCTCAGCATCACATCCCTGCTTCACATTTTAACCCTCTTGAAGTGAGTGCTAACATTTTAGCTACACCCGAGTACAGTTCTCTCCCTACCCTCCGTTACGCCGCTGGCGTTTCGGGCAGCAATGAAGGTCCTCCATCTCTGGTGGTGTTCAGGGCTTTCTTCATCATGTCAGTAGTTTCCACTCGGTTTCCACCACTGTCAGTCATGCAAGTCCCGGGTGGAAACTCAGGAGTATCATCGCACTCAGATGTAGAAGGATTCTTCGTTGCTGTTTCTGTAACAGTTTTGTTTGACCAGTCAGGTTGTTAGCCCTGAGCTGAGCCTCCGAACCTGGAGGACCGGTGGACCACTCTTAGTCTGACCTCTACCCCTTGACCTGCTTGGCATGGGCGACCCTACCAAAGCATAAAGCCCTGACCCCAGCCGGGTCACTGAGGCACGCGAGCCTCCAAAGCCAACGACAAGGTTGTGGTCGTCTTGGAGTTGTGTACAGCCGTGGCTGTCACACAGTAGGAAGGATGTGATTGAGCTGGCAAGGGTTCAAAGTAAGTCTATTATCAAAGTACCACAGGGTAGGGAAAATACAATGGAATTGTACAGAAACTATATATAAGCTGACAAACAACCGATGTACAAAAGAAGACAAGTAATGCAAATTTTAAAAAAAATTAACACTGGGAACATGAGCTGTAACGAGTCCTTGAAAGTGAGTCTGGTGGGTGAAGAGTTAGTTCAGAGTCATGGTGATCGACGTTTCCTCTGGTGGGGGAGAGTCTGAGACCAGAGGATACGGCCTCAGCATCGAGGGCTGTCCGTTTAGAACGGAGATGAGGAGGAATTTCTTCAGCCAGGGGTTGGTGAATCTGTGGAACTCGTTGCCACAGGCAGCTGTGGAGGTCAGGTCTTGGTGTACATTTAAGGCAGGGGTTGATAGGTTCTTGATTGGTCAGGGCGTGAAGGGATATGGGGAGAAGGCAGGAGATTGGGGCTGGGAGGGAAAATGGATCAGGCCATGATGAAATGGTGGAACAGACACGATGGGCCAAATGGCCTGATTCTGCTCCTATTATCCTCGCTGGTTCAGGACCCTGATGGCTGCAGCGTGGTAGCTGTGCCTGAACCTGGTGAAGTGCTGCAGAGATGATTCACCAAGGTATTGCCTGGACTGGAGTACAGCAGTTAATAGGAGACAGGATTGTCTGGGCTAGTTTTCCCTCGAGGGGAAGAGGCTGACGGGTGTCCTATTGGAGGGGACAGAACATCGCCTTTTCCACAGTGGTGAGCCTGAAAGAGAGTGGGGCATCGGCCACCGACGGCAGCCCACTGGAGTCCTCTGTCCTGGGCCAGACTTTCAGGTTGTCCCTAGGTGTCGCCCATCTTTGAAGATCCTTCCTCTCCCTGGGATGAGGTCTTTGGAGCTTCTGTAGCCCTGGTTTTTTTTAACGGGATGGGGTTGCTAGTGCCATGCCCAACCCTCCCAAGCAGAGTGATCTGAAACAAGACGACAGGACGGAGGTTTGAGGTGAGAGGAAGGAGGTTTAGAGGTAATCTGAGGGGGTTTTTCCCACACAGAGGGAGTGTGAAGTCTGAAGACTGAAATTTGAAAGAAGAGCCTTATTGATCGAACTGTACAGTGAAATATGTCGTTTGCGCCAACGACCGGCACAGCCCAGGGATGCGTTGAGGGCATCTCACAAGTGTCACCACACCTCCGGTACCAACATAGCATGCCCAGTGCCTACTGACCCTCACCCAAATTCAAAATTCATATTCACGGAGTACAGCCAAATGAGACAGTGTTCCAAGGTGCAAAACATACACAGCACATGAATCAAAATAGCAGGCAAAAAAAAAGTCACGCCAAAAAAAAAATCACGTTATATATAGCCCAAGTCCCTGGGTGACGCGTCCCGCAGATTGACAGTACAGTTCTCCGCAGCGTGTAGCGGCTGCAGTCTAGCCTGTGGGTCCTCCAGTCGAACACTGGAGCAGCAGAAGACTTTTTTGGACTGTGGTCGGAAACTGGCGCACCCGGGGTGAAACCCACGCGGTCGCAGTTAAAAGGGACCAACTCCTGACGTTCAGCCGGGGGAGTTGAACCCCAATCTTTCAGCTCCTGTGGGTTCACGTGTCCCTGTTCAGGGGTGGGGGGGAGGGAAGGGCTAAGCAAGTACTCCTCCTTGCCCGAGGGTGACCTGCAGGCTAGCGGAGGGAAGGGGCGCCTTGCACCTCCTTTGGTGGAGATGTACCCCCATCCCTGCCACCTCATGTGAAGGTGAGTGATTAAAACATGGGGGCGCAATTGACGGAAATGTGGGGGCAGGTAAGTTTGGCAGGGATTGGTCGTCAGTGCTGATTCAATGGGCCGAATGGCCTGTTTCAGCACTGTAGGTCTCTGTCACCCTATGCAGGGTGATGCCCCTATTGGTCAGAGTTGATCATAGATAGATGTTGTGCCTAACTGTCTAGACACATGTGCCAGGGGAGTATAATATGGAGAGAAAGCTGTTGCCCGTGTAGCAGTCTCCCCCTCTCCACGCAGCTGATGAACCCAAAGGAACGTTAGAGACCGATACAGTTTGGCACCAGCAGCGTCGCAGGAGCTTCCAGTCAGCGTTGAACTCAACGTAGGACTACCTTAGGGACCTCACCTCTGGCTTCTTCTCTCCCGAAGCCGTCCCCGTGAGCAGGTAGAACCACAAGGCAGTGGAGGCTTGAGATCAGAGTTTTCCTTCTCGATGAGCTGCCAACCATGGCTGACGAGCCCCATTTCTGCCCAAAACGACTGGTTTTCAGGCGCCAGTGACCCGCCTTTGCCC
Source organism: Mobula birostris (assembly GCF_030028105.1). Classification (NCBI taxonomy): domain Eukaryota; kingdom Metazoa; phylum Chordata; class Chondrichthyes; order Myliobatiformes; family Myliobatidae; genus Mobula; species Mobula birostris. The sequence goes on along the minus strand of NC_092379.1, from coordinate 6,689,650 downwards.
CTCCTCCTGTCAGTAGAAACAGTTCCGCCAGGCTTGGTAGCTAAGCCACCCGTGAAGGCCAGGAGCTGGACTTGGTTGTCAGAGGCTATTTGAGGCATACGCCATTGGGAGCATTTAAAAGGTAGTGGGAGCTTGTCCCCACTATCACCCCAACAGGCTTTAACAACCTTAAGGAACCTATGCAGGGACTGCCCTTTAAAAAGAGCAATGCAGGTGTAACCCTACTGGCAGAACCCTTTGAAATTCTCGAGCGAGGTGTGGTCAGTGGAACTGCACCCTGCCTTCTGAACTGTGTGTCCAGGCCAGCCCGGTGCTGTGGGACGGGGGCAGCCCGTTTGGACTGTGTGTTCCAGGCCAGTCCACTGCTGTGGGATGGGGGCAGCCTGTCTGGACTGTGTGTACTGTGTGTTCCAGGCCAGGCCGGTGCTGTGGGACGGGGGCAGCCCATTTGGACTGTGTGTTCCAGGCCAGCCCAGTGCTGTGGGTCGGGGGCAGCCCGTTTGGACTGTGTGTTCCAGGCCAGGCCGGTGCTGTGGGACGGGGGCAGCCCATTTGGACTGTGTGTTCCAGGCCAGCCTGGTGCTGTGGGACGGTTGCAGCCCGTTTGGACTGTGTGTTCCAGGCCAGCCCAGTGCTGTGGGACGGGAGCAGCCCGTTTGGACTGTGTGTTCCAGGCCAGCCCGGTGCTGTGGGACGGGGGCAGCCCATTTGGAAGCACTGTGGCAAAGCAGGAAGAAAGACTCTTAACTGCGGCTTGTTGCTCGAGAGCAGACTTGGGGCGGCCGGACACTGTATTCCCACATCCCGGCTAAATTTCCTTCCCAGCCACTTTCCTCTGGGAGCCCAGAGGATAGACACAGGCCTTTCAAGCAAGGATTTGACTGCTTGTGACAGAATTGGCAGGATTCCCCCCGGACTTCTCCCTTTCTCCCTGTGCTACCTGAGCTTGTCAGCGCTGTAACATAGTGGTTGATGCTTTACAGCGGCTTCAGTTCCCGCTGCTGTCGGCAAGGAGCTCGAACACTCGCTCCACGACTGCGTGGGTTTCGTCCCGGGTGATTCCATTTCCTCCCACAGTCCAAAGACGTACCGACCGGATAAGTTGTGGGCGTTCTCCGTTTGCGCTAGTTCTATTGTTGGCTACTCAGCACAATACTCGACTGTGTTGGTTGTTGACGCAAATGATGCAGTTCACTGTATATCCTGATGAATGTATGACAAATAAGGTTAATCTTTTTATTCCCACCTGTCGTACGAGCTGGCCGGTGGTGCGGTGGTATCAGCACCAGACTTCGAGGTGAGTGGTCTAGGGTTCGAATCCGACCGGCGCCGTGCATGCTTTCCACCCGTGCCGGGTTGAGCATCGGGCTAGCGACTCGGGCCTCGTTAAAGACAGATAAAAATGCTAAGGTTGCTGCTCGACGTGCCACGAGGCGCGGAAAGGAACAGCAAGCTGTTGTACGACCTACCCGGCCTCCTACCGCCAGAGAACCAGGTGCAATCGGATTTGTAGTGCTGTCTCTGTGGAGTTTGCACGTTCCCTGAGCTTCCCCTGGGGGGGGTACTCTTGTTTCCTTCAATTTCCTTCGAGTCAGTGTACCACACTTATGTGGAGTGGTGAGGGGTTGCAGCCCCCGTTTGAGTGTCTGTGGCTCGGGTTCAGGTTGCAATTCAGCCCCGCTCTGCTCATATACGGGCACCCAGTTCGGAGGGGTGCGGGTTGGGAGGAGGATCAACTGGTGGGCTTGCTCCTGCGCCTAGGGGGCAGAAAATGGAGGGCCGACTGCCTGCCCCTCTCTCGAGGATGCGTTCGTGCCCGGCTGTCCTTGGAGAGGGAGCACGCGCTCACAATAGGTAGAGTGGGGGATCTCCGGGAGCAGTGGGCCCCCCTGGGAATTGACTTTTACAGACAGTAGTAATCACATTTTAATTTGAATTCATTCACTGTCTTGTAAATGCTGAATGTTTGTACTTCGTCAAGGCAAGTCACTTTGTCATTTCGACTATAACTGCTGGTACAGTACACAGTAAAAACAAGACAACGTTTTCCAGGACCATGGTGCTACATGAAACAATTCAAAAACTACACTGAACTACGTAAAACAACACAAAACTACACTAGACTACAGACCTACCAGGACTGCATAAAGTACACAAAACAGTGCAGGCACTACAATAAATAATAAACAAGACAATAGGCACAGTAGAGGTCAGTAGGTTGCTGTCAGTTCAGGCTCTGGGTATTGAGGAGTCTGATGACTTGGGGGAAGAAACTGTTACACAGTCTGGTCATGAATCCCGAATGCTTCGGTGCCTTTTGCCAGATGGCAGGAGGGAGAAGAGTTTGTATGAGGGGTGCGTGGGGTCCTTCATAATGCTGTTAGCTTTACGGATGCAGCGTGTGGTGTAAATGTCTGTGATGGCGGGAAGAGAGACCCCGATGATCTTCTCAGCTGACCTCACTGTCCGCTGCAGGGTCTTCCAATCCGAGACGGTGCAATTTCCGAACCAGGCAGTGATGCAGCTGCTCAGGATGTTCTCAATACAACCTCTGTAGAATGTGGTGAGGATGGGGAGTGGGAGATGGACTTTTCTCAACCTTCGCAGAAAATAGAGAAGCTGCTGGGCTTTCTTTGCTATGGAGCTGGTGTTGAAGGACCAGGTGAGAGTCTCCGCCAGGTGAACACCAAGAAATTTGGTGCTCTGAACGATCTCTACGGAGGAGTCGTCGATGTTCAGCGGAGAGTGGTCACTCCGTGTCCTCCTGAAGTCAACAACCATCTCTTTTGTTTTGTTCACATTCAGAGACAGGTTGTTGGTTCTGCACCAGTCCGTCAGCCGCTGCACCTCCTCTCTGTATGCTGACTCATCGTTCTTGCTGATGAGACCCGCCACAGTAGTGTCATCGGCGAACTTGATGATGTGGTTCGAGCTGTGTGTTGCAGCACAGTCGTGGGTCAGCAGAGTGAACAGCAGTGGACTGAGCACCCAGCCCTGGGGGGCCCCCGTGCTCAGTGTGATGGTGTTGGAGATGCTGCTTCCAATCCGAACTGACTGAGGTCTCCCAGTCAGGAAGTCTATGATCCAGTTGCAGAGGGAGGTGTTCAGGCCCAGTAGGCTCAGCTTTCCGATTTTAAATGTATTTAAATGCGTAAATAATTTTTTTATAGGTTTTGTGAAAAAAAAGTGCTCAGCCGGTCAGGCAGCACCTTGGGGGCGGGGGGGGGGAATGCACAGTTGATGTGTTGGATTCTTCAGCCGGTTTGGAAGAATTATCACCACCGTCGTCATCACGCGCCATGTTGTATGACCTGGCGATCGTGGTCTTCCGTCTGCCTTTAATCCGAGATGTTCTCATAAGCTCCTCAGAACTTTCCCTTGATGTGACTCGTGAATATCGTGCGCTGTTGACCGTGACTGTTTCTTCCATCACTTCCCCCCACCTCACCCCCGTCGCTGCAAGATGTTCGAGCTTCTCGTTCCTCAGTGCGTGTCCCAGAAATCCCAGCTGACGATGTCAGCTCTCTTCTTCCTCCGGCTTTTGACAACACCTCCTCCTGGGAGTGCGGAGGGGAGATCGGGTGTGTAGAGAGCGGGGCGAGGGGTGGCGGGTGATAGGTGGGTCCGGGTGAGACGCCGTCGTAAGCAGGTGCAGGAGGGGAGAGGCTAAGAGGTGGGGGGGGGGGCAACATGAGGCTGAAGATAATGGGAGAGGAAGGTGGAGAATGGAACCAAATAAGAGAGCTGGGTAGGGGACCCAGTGGGATTCTGGTGGATGTTCGTGCTCTGCCTTGCCTGAGGGTGACCTGCAGGCCAGCAGGAGGAAGGAGTGCCTTACACCTCCTCTAGTAGAGACGTATCTCAACCCCACTAACCGTAGAATGCTACAGCACAATATAGGCCATTCGGCCCACAATGTTGCGCTGACCTCTATATATATATATATATATATATATATATCTACTCCCCAAACATTTTAACCTTCCTCTCCACAGGCTGTGAAGGAGGTGTTTAAAGAGACATTTAGACAGGTTACAGCCAGAGAGGTATTGGGACAAGCTCTTTTGATTTATTGATACTTCACGCCCCTTTATCTTAAAGTTTAACCTAAAGATAGAAACTAAGTGAGGAGCTGAGCGGAGCCAAGATGAAAGATTCAATATGGCGCTTTTGAAAAATCTATCACCTTTATACTCAAGGTAACAGAAATTCCTTAGATAAAGATAAACCAATTAAGAGGCTACACAATTAAAGCAATGATAACGGTTGCTTTAATGTGCTAACAGTTTTTAGCCAATTAAGGAATGAAAAGGTATATACTGTGTATGTAACTGCTATACTACCTTCTGCCAGTAAGTGGCAACAAAACACATACTGTGTTTGTTGAAGATTCAGATTGTTAAAGATGCAAATTATGTCAGTAAAAAAGAAACTACGATTAAAACTACACTCTAGGAGTGCGCCACATGACCCAGCCTCCTCTCCTTTGTAGCTTGGTGTCGGTGGAGCGTGAGCGGAAGGCGAGGATTAATTGCCTGACTGACCATTTCCTCCCCTTTCCTCCCCAGGTACGCCATCACTGTCTGGTATTTTGACGGCAAGGAGAGGATTGAAGCTAAAGAGCGATTCAAGAGAGGTGCGGCATCCCCCCCACGAAACGCATATCCTTGGGGGGGGGGGTTGGGGTTTACGCCATGGAATGATTAGAGGCGGTGTCCGGTACAGTCAGGCACCAGCAGCCGCTATTTCTGCCCCATCTCGTTTCCCGTCCGCGCTAGGGACTCCTGTGCTGGCTTCTCTGAGCCACGGTTCCCCCTGGAGCTCTCCCGTGTGCTTTCCCCTCGCACCTTCAGAGGGAAGCTGTTGTCTTTCCTTGTTTCAGAAAGACGAGGGACAGAGTTTGACGCTGCCCTTGAGGAATTAAAGAGGGGCTTTAAGAGAGAGTGACCCCAAGTAACCCAAGGAACTGGATCACGGGACAAACTAGTGGAGCCGCTGTTCCCAACCTGGTGTCCACAGACCCCTTTCTTAATGGTATTCGTCCATGGCGTGAAAAGGGTTGGGAACCCCTGCTTTAGAGCAAAGAAAGTAATGTCATCTTCCTTATAATGGTAGGCGAGGCCATTCAACCCATCGAGTCCATTCTGTCATCCAGGAGAACAATCCCTTATTGTCTGTCTCTCACATACATACATACATACACACACACACACACACACACACACACACATACACTGATCACTTTATTAGGTCCACCTGCTCGTTAATGCAAATATCTAATCAGCCAATCATGTGACAGCAACTCAATGCATAAAAGCATGCCGGCATGGTCAAGAGATTCAGCTGTTGTTCAGAGCAAACATCAGAATGGGGGAAGACGTGTAATCTAAGTGACTTTGATGGTGGAATGATTGTAGGTGCCAGATGGGGTCACCCGTCTTGCGAAGTCACTGCACAGAAGAAGGCAATGGCAAACCACTTCTGTAGAAACATTTGCCGAGAGCAGTCACGGTCATGGAAGACCGTGATTGCCCATGTTGTACAGCACAACTCATAATGATCATGTCGTAGGATACAGCACATAACAAATACTAAAACTGAGAGTAAAACGTGCCATTTACATTGACAATCAACATAGACTGATGATGTGCCCACGAGTGTCGCCATTCTTTGGCACCAGCGTAGCACACCCACAATCTACCTGCCCTAACCCTGTCCCGTACGTCTTTGGAAAGTGCGGGGAAACCCGCCCAGCCACGGGAGGGGATTGTACAAACGTGCAGACAGCGGTAGAACTGAACCCTTATTGCTGGTGTTGCCTGACCGCTACGCCCCAGTGCTGCACGGTGGGGTGGGAGAGGGATAGGCTGAACCCAGTGGGCTGAATGGCCTCCTCTGTTCTAATAAACAAATCCTGAAACCTGCGTTGGGGACTCCGTTTGGTCCCAACACGGCGTCCACAGCAGAACTAAGTGCGGAGAAGGAAAGGTCAAAAACATCTGTCATTCGCAAATGGACTTCTGTGTAACCCCAGGAGTGTTTAATTACATTCTCTGGCCCTGCTCTTTCTCACGCATTGTCCTCCTCTCTTCACAGCCTTGGCCCAGAAGGCCTTGAAGTTCGACTGAGAGCAGGGTGACCGGAAGCTGCGTTGGACGGGCCGGCCACCCCGCCAGCGTGCGTCGTGCTGCTGCGCCAGCCTCTTGGCCCCCCTCGTGGACCCGGTGGATCTCCTGCTGTGTCGGGAGAGGACCCCAGTCCTCATGGACAAATTGGCCTGGGTCGGGTGGAGCCTGACCACTTCGCTGGTGTGCGCGGTGGGCGTTGGAGAGTGAACGTTGGAAGTTTTGGTCATTCTCTCCCCTCCCCCCTTCCCAGCCAAGGACAACTCTCCCTCCACCCCTCCAACCCCGTCTCCATGTTGTACACGACGTCTTCGGCCCTGCACCTCGGCCTATCAGCGCTGATCTGGCCCGTGGAATCACAGAGCGCGACAGGAGAGAAACAGGCCTTTTGGCCTATTTGATCCGTGCCAGCCCATGATTCAGCCTGGTCCCATCTCCAGCCCGGTTCCAGAGGGGGAAGCACGTGTCAGGGTCCGTGCGGAAGTTCCCCTGGTGATCCGACAGGGTCCACCCACTCCCCCGCTACCATTCCCGCTTGCTAAGTGTAGTTAAGGGATGAAAGGAAGAACTCCCAGCCCCTGTTTTTTTGGGGGGGGGAGGAGTTGTTGGAGAGAGGGGAGGTGGCTGGATATAGGCCCTTAGGAGGGTACCATCAGCTCCGGAATCTCGAGCTAGGACCGGCGTGACCCGGTGCCTTTGGCAGCATTCTCGGCCCAGTGGAAATTGAGGCCAAGTGACAAGACGCTGTCGCCCCCCCCACCCTTGGACACTGTACCCCCTTTGCCGCCCCCTCCCCAGGAATGGGCCAGAACCTCCAGGAATTGGAGACCAGTCCACTACAGAGGCCTGGGAGCATGCAGGCCGGGGAAGGCATCTGAAGAGCGTGGCATTTTAAAAGAGATCTCACTGGAAGCTTGGCATTTGGTGTACACAGCAAGATCCCACAAGCAGCAACGTGGTGGTGGTAAACTAATAATGTTGATCGCTCGAACTGGCCAGGACATGAGAGAACACTTGCATTCTTTAAAAACACACCTGTTAATGAGAGGGTAGTCCCGGGCGTGGGGTCTAATTTGGCATTTCTGAGGAGGTGGTATCTGGATTTCCATAGTCAAGTTCCCAGAGCGGGACTTGACCCCACAGACCTCGGATTGTCAAAGCCGCTGGGGGGGGGGGAATCCTGCCAGCCAGCTGTCTTCTCCCCCCCCCTCCCGCGGACTTCCCACACCCCTCTCTGGCAGGGCCCCGTGGTCCGGCGGGCTCCTGTCGTCCAACAGCGGGATTTGACCCCCGGCATCCCTGCGGAAGGTGTGAAAAGTTACGGGAAAAAGGTAGGATGGGGTTGAGGGGGGCAATGGTGGAGGAGACTCGATAGGCCGAATGGCCTAATCATCCTCCTGTGTTTTATGTTTTCACCCGGAGTGACTTTGAATTTTCCCCGGGAAACTACATTTTGAGGATAATTCTTTGCAGAGCCACTTTAGATTTAATGCATTCGCCTTTGGAGAGGGAGATGGTTTCGAGGGGTTTGGGACCTTGATTCGCCAATCGCCTAAATTGTTAACTGTCCTCTCATCTAATGCTCCCGCTTGACGGGTTCAGCACAGTCCTTTCTGAGATCTCGACATTGTACTGGGAGCGTGAATCGGATTAAAACTGAATTGTTTACTCTTGGGGTCGGGCTGCTGCTACTGGGGGGGGGGGGGAGGCAGAAGGGACAGCAGAGCGTCTGCGGGCCGAGCAGCACCTGCGGGAGGCAGGGAGGAGCTGTCGACGCTTCAGGTCGGAGCCCGGGATCAGGCTGGCTCCGTTTGCCGGGAACAGCAGAGCTGACGGCGACGGGTGGCATCCGCGCACGGTCCGAGGATGCCCGCGGGTGTCGCCATGCCTGGGGCGCGGAGCGGAGCGTAATGCGGCGGCGTAGAGGTTAACGTAACGCTTCACAGTACGGGCGATGGCGTCCATTTTGCCCGTGACCATGTGCGTTTCCTCCGGGTGCCTCCTAGAGCCCAGACATGTACCGGTTGATAGGTCAATTGGTCATTGTAAACTGTCCCGTGAGCAGGCCGGGATTAAAATCGGGCGGCGTGGCTCGTAGGGCTTATTCATAGAACATAGAATAGTACAGCACAGTACAGGCCCTTCGGCCCACAATGTTGTGCCGACCCTCAAACCCTGCCTCCCATATAAGCCCCCACCTTAAATTCCTCCATATACCTGTCTAGTAGTCTCTTAAACTTCACTTGTGTGTCTGCCTCCACCACTGACTCAGGCAGTGCATTCCACGCACCAACCACTCTCTGAGTAAAAAATCTTCCTCTAATATCCCCCTTGAGCTTCCCACCCCTTACCTTAAAGCCATGTCCTCTTGTATTGAGCAGTGGTGCCCTGGGGAAGAGGCGCTGGCTATCCACTCTATCTATTCCTCTTATTATCTTGTACACCTCTATCATGTCTCCTCTCATCCTCCTTCTCTCCAAAGAGTAAAGCCCTAGCTCCCTTAATCTCTGATCATAATGCACACTTTCTAAACCAGGCAGCATCCTGGTAAATCTCCTCTGTACCCTTTCCAATGCTTCCACATCCTTCCTATAGTGAGGCGACCAGAACTGGACACCGTACTCCAAGTGTGGCCTAACCAGAGTTTTATAGAGCTGCATCATTACATCGCGACTCTTAAACTCTATCCCTCGATTTATGAAAGCTAACACCCCATAAGCTTTCTTAACTACCCTATCCACCTGTGAGGCAACTTTCAGGGATCTGTGGACATGTACCCCGAGATCCCTCTGCTCCTCCACACTACCAAGTACTCCGCACTGTGGGTCAATAAAAACGTAATAACCCTAACCCGTACGTCGTTAGAGTGCGAGGGAAAACAGAGCAGCAGGAAGGAGTCTCACACGGTCACCGGGAGAACGGATAAACTCCGGCCAGACAGTGGCCGTGGTGAGCCCGGGTCACTGGCGCCGTAAGTAACATCACGCCGACAGCTACCCTCCCGTGCCGCCCACTCGCCCGAGGCCTGGTGCAGGATTTGGACTGGAAACCCCGGCGATTCCCTTCCCTCTTGCCGACGCCGTGCGGCTGCCGAGTTCTTCGTGGCTGTGGATTCCGACACCCTGCCCCTCCGGCGAAGCTGCGTGGCCCCTTGAAACTGTCCCGCGACTGGATCCATGCGCCCGCTTTCACCTAGAAAGCCGCATAGGCCCTTCGGCCCAGCGTGTCCATTCTGAGCTATTTAAACCGGCCCCTTTCGCCTGCGTGCGGCCCGTATCCGCCCCCCCGCCACATTTGTCCATGACAATAAACCTGAATCTGACCTCTCCTCTCCAGCTACCTGCCCAAGGGTCCTTTAAATTTGTAAGTGGGCCTAGTTCAACCACCTCCTCTGGCAGTTCATTCCATGTACAACCACCCTCCGGGCAAAAATGTTCCCTCTCAAGTTTAGGCTGGGAGGGAAGAGATTTAATAGGAACCTGCGGTACTGTTTTAGGCCCCTTACCTAGAAATTATAGAGATGTGTGGAATAGACCTTTCCGGCCCTTTGACCCACACGGCCTAGCAACCCCTGATTCTAGCGTTATCACGAGACGGTTTACAATTACCAATCCTACGTCTTTGGACTGTGGGAGGAAACCAGAGCACCCGGAGGAAACCCGGACAGTCACGGGGAGGACGTACAAACTCTTTACAGCAGCAGGATGCAGTATTGAGCTAAAGCCTCAGACGCATATGGACAGCTAGGGTGCCGAAGACTTCTGCACTATACTGTGTCTACATGGAGCGGAGAGTGAATTTTGCAAATCTGGCGGGAGCAAAGGTTGGGAATGGTGGGGGGGGGGGCGGGGGGAGGGTTGCGGGACAGGTGGCAGAAAAGGAGTGTCGGGTGGGTGGGTGGGGGCGGGGTGGATCTGGGTGCAGACACACCCAGCCCTGAGACACCAGGCAAGGTCATTGGATTCCAAACAATTGGTTTATTGATCAGGACAGAATGTCTCTCTGGTGCTTCCCGCTCCCTCCCCTCTCCCTTCCCCTTTTCCCAACCATGATTCCCCTCTCCCTGCCCCCTTCCCACTCTCAGTCCACAGGAGACCCAGATCAGAATCAGGTTTATCATCACTCACATCTGTCATGAAATTTGTATTATTTTGCGGCAGCAGTACAGTGCAATACATAACATTACAGTACTGTGCAAAAGTCTTATACACCCTAGTTATAAATGTGTCTAAGATATTTGCACAGTACTATATGTCCTAGATCCCCCAAACCCGTAAATTGTCTGTGAATTCACCGTCTATGCCCCTCCTACACTGCAGCTTCCTCGCCCTCTCTCAGTAACTAATTGCCCCCAGTGTGTAGGGAAGTGGTGAACGGGTGGGGGGAATTACTAGGGGTTCAAGAAGGGAACAAGTTTGATGCTAGTTGGGGTTGGCCAGAGTTGTCACCGCGGGCCGAATGGCTAGCTCTGCCTTGCGTGGCCTACCTCGGCGGCATTTTCCGCGGATCAGTTGTTGGAAGTCACGAACTGAGCGGCGCCTGAAGCGTCCGGGAGAGCCCCCGGCGCGGTGAGATCAGCGAGGAGACATGGGTGACTGGCCCACCCGTCCGCTGCACACCGCGGCAGACACCTGAGGTAGCGGGCTCCGGCTGAGGGTTGCGTGAAGCGGGGGTGTTCCCTTCCCACACAGACGCAGAGGGGTTTGCACCGTGACACCTCTACCCACTCCCCGCTAGTTTCCCACTGTCAGCTGCTCTGTGGCTGGGATGGGGAATCGGTTTCTTCCTAACCTCGGTAAGCAGTTTATTATTGACACGGGTAATCGGTTTATCAGAATCAATCTGATTTATTATCACTGATGTGAAAATTGTGGCAGCGTTACAGTGTAATACGTAAAATATAAATATTATTTCATCCTGTGATGCTGCTGCAGGTAAGTTTTAAACTGCACTGTACACTTACAACGATTTAGAGAAACACACATCAAAGTTGCTGGTGAACGCAGCAGGCCAGGCAGCATCTCTAGGAAGAGGTACAGTCGACGTTCCGGGCCGAGACCCTTCGTCAGGACTAACTGAAGGAAGAGTTAGTAAGAGATTTGAAAGTGGGAGGGGGAGGGGGAGATCTGAAATGATAGGAGAAGACAGGAGGGGGAGGGATGGAGCCAAGAGCTGGACAGGTGATTGGCAAAAGGGATATGAGGGGATCATGGGACAGGAGGTCCGGGAAGAAAGAAAAGGGGGAGGGGGGGAACCCAGAGGATGGGCAAGGGGTATAGTCAGAGGGAGAAAAAGGATGTGTGTATATAAATAAATATCGGATGGGGTACGAGGGGGAGGTGGGGCATTAGCGGAAGTTTGAGAAGTCAATATTCATGCCATCAGGTTGGAGGCTACCCAGACGGAATATAAGGTGTTGTTCCTCCAACCTGAGTGTGGCTTCATCTTTACAGTAGAGGAGGCCGTGGATAGACATGTCAGAATGGGAATGGGACGTGGAATTAAAATGTGTGGCCACTGGGAGATCCTGCTTTCTCTGGCGGACAGAGCGTAGGTGTTCAGGGAAACGATTTAGAGATATTTATTTCGAGATACAGTGCGAAACAAACCCTTCTGGCCCAATAAGCCCAGCAGTCCACTTATTTAACCCTATCCTTATCACAGGACAACTTACAATGACGGAATCACCTAACCTGTGCGTGTTTGGACTGTGGGATGAAACCCGCACAGTCACGGATAGAATGTACAGACTCCTTACAGAGGGCGCCAGAATTGAACCCCGAACTCTGGAATGCCCTGGGCTGTCATAGCGTCATGCTGACCGCTACGCTAGCGTGATGACAAACTGGACTTTGACTTTGCCAACTCTTTCCCCCCCCCCCCCAACCACTTACCACTTCCAAGCCTCTCTCCTCTGTTCTTTCCCTCCCCACCTGGTTCCATCTGCAAGATATCTAATCAGCTCCAGAGCTGGGTTGAGTTCTCCGATCTTGACAATTTACTTGCAAACGTTTCGTCACCCATACGAGGGGACTTTATGTCAGTGCGCTGTTGGTTCTGGTGTGTCCTTTATGTACTTACCAATCCACTGATTGGTCGTCATTTCGAAAACTGAATTGTGATTTAGGGAGGAAGCTACTGGACGAGACGAATGTGGTCTACAACATCCAACGCGGGGACTGCAGCAAATATTACCTCGGCCAATTTGGGAAAAAACTTTTCCACAGGGATCCATGAACATCAACTGGCTGCAGAAGCAGCGTGGCCAACTCTCCCTAATTTCCACCCATGAAGATTGAGAGGGGCACACATTCGACTGGGCATCAGTGAGAGTCATGTCTCAAGCTCATGCAGCATGCAAGGGGATTCCTAGAAGCTTGGTTTTCCGCAAACAATTTTGTAAGCGGAGATGATGATCTTGGTCTTATTTATGAGCCGATGCGGCAAAATTCCAGACCACAAGCACAAAGTTCACCACACAGGCAATCAGCGACGAGACTTCCCACATCACAATTGCGTTTTTGAAATGACAGCCAGTCAGCTGATAAGTATACGAAGGCCAAACATTCGAAGGACGCACACAGTTGACAGCACACTGAGGATGTCTCCTCGTATGGAGATGAAAAGTTTGCAAATGGATTGCCAAGATCCCAACCATCGACCACCGGAGCTATGCATCTTCTGAATTCTTTCCAACCGGCTAGATATTTGGTCCAGTGGATGGAAAAGAATTAAGTAGCAGGAGTCGTCCAGGTGCTGTTGGTAAATGTTCGGGGAGTTTGTCTTGGTAGCTGGAGGCAGGGAGCCCATTGGCTCGTTGTCTTACTTGGTGAAATCATCTCAGAGGATTTGTTCTTGGACCAGTAGGTATCTGCCAACACAAAGAAGGCACAACAGCCCCTCTGCTTCCTTGGAAGTTTGTTCAGGTTCAGCCTGTTTCCTAAAGTTTTGACAAACTTCTAACGACACACAGTGGAGAGTTTCTGAACTGGTTGGCATGGAAACACCAATGCACAGGAAGGGAAAAGTCTACAGAGAGCGGTTTGATGCAGTCCAGTCCATCGCAGGCAAAGTCCTCCCCACCACTGATGCACTTCCAGAAGAAAGCAGCATCCATTATCAAGGACCCCACCATCCAGGCCATGCTCTCCTCTCACTGTTACATTGGACAGGAGGTACAGGAGTCTTAGGTCCCACACTACTAGGCTCAGGAACAGTTATTACCTACAACCATTAGGCTCCTGAACCAGTGTGGGTAACTTCACTTCACTCAACTCAACTCCAAGCTGATTCCACAGCCTATGGACTCACTTTTGAGGGCTCCAGAACTCACTTTCTCAGTTAAAGCTATAAATTAATAAAGAAAGGACAACAAATTTGCACAGTTGATCTTCGTTTGCATATTGGCTGTCTATGTATAGTTTTTCACAAATTCTATTTTGCTTTCCTGTAAATGCCTGCAAGAAATGAATTGCAGGGTAGTATTTGGTGAGAAAGTTCAAAGTAAATTTATTATCAGAGTACATATATGTCACTATATATAATCTTGAGATTCATTTCCTTGTGAGCCTACTTAAAAGTTCCAAGTTCAATAAATCCATAATAAAATAATGAAAGATTATACCAACTTCGGCGTTGAACCAGAGTGCAAAAGACAGCTGGATAAACTTGGTACTCTGTGCTTGTGATCCTCCTACGTTGTCGTAGGGTTTAGAGGCTTGCGTACCTCAATGACCCAGAGAGTCACTGTATGTTGGCTGGAGTCGGGCCTTTATGCTTTGGCTCTTGGTAGGGTCGCCCATGCCAAACAGGTCAAACATGCACAGGTACGATGACATCTGGGTGCAATGAAAAAAATTGCTTGCAGCACCATCACAGGCATGTGGTTAGTTACCGCCCGTCACGATACTGGTATTTAGGGCAGTAGTGAAGGTACAACATCTCTCTCTGTCCTTGGCCATCTTCCCTACCATGCCCCAGGTGTGGTTGGTCCATGGTCCTCGTTTCTGCCTGTATGGCACAGTGCCAAGTTTTCCTTCGTCTCCCGCATTTCCTCCGTCCTTCAGGGGTCTAATGAAGTGTTGTCCTGATGATGGAGTTGGCCTCTCTTTTCATCACGTGCCCAATCCATCCAGCATTTCCTCGCGATGATTGTGGCCATGTCCTCTTGACAACATTGAAGGAGTAGGGTGTGTTTGGAGATCTTTCTTGGCCAGAAGATACAGAGGACCTTCTGGTGTCTCATTGTGTGGATTCATGTAATATACATAACGCAATCGAAAAGAAGACATTGGTGCAAAATGGGACACAGAGACCAGTCCACGGGAGTGCCTCTGTAATAAGCAGTGATGTAGCCTGGATCCTCACATACTTGGGGGCTCCTTATCAAAGAGGCTGTTATTCAGCCCATCACCTCTTTGCTCATTCCTCAGTTCACCCACCCACCAGGTGATGCCACTATCCTGATTGCAAGTGTGCAATCGAGTCCTCTGACTGGCGGGAGGTGCTGTGCCCGGCCTGCTGTAACTGAGTACTCTAACCAACCAGTGGTGGTATTTCCCTCTCACTGGGGTGTCGGAGGGAACAGCTGGGTCCTCTGACGGCTAAGGGGAGGTAGGACTGAAAACCAGCACAAAGACAGGTACTGAAAGCCCAAGACAAAAACACACCTCAGCAGGTCAGTCAGTGTCTGGGGAGATAGAATCAGTAAACAATTTAGGATCTGGAGCATTGGTCAACCTGTCAATGTACCCGGGTCATGATGCAGCTACAAAGAAGGCACAACAGCGGCTGTATTTCATAAGGAGTTTGATCAGATCTGGTTTGTCACCTAAAACACTCGCAAACTTCTACAGAGGTGGCTGTGGAGAGCATTGTCACTGGCTGCATCACCGTCTGGTATGCCGGGGTGGGGGAGGCAGGGGAAGGGTCCACGACACAGGATCGAAATAACCTGCAGTAAGTTGTGAACTCTTGTCAGCTCCATCGTGGGCACTAGCTTCCTTGGCATCCAGGACATCTTCAAGAAGCATTCCCTCAAAAAAGCAGGACCCCCATCCCCATCACCTCTTCTCATTGTCACCATCAGGGAGGAGGTACAGGGGCCCGAGGGCACACACTCTTAACGATTTAAAATAATTATTTTATATACACACACACACACACACACACACACACACACACACACACACACACACACACACACACACACACACACACACACACATTATTTATATTCAGTCCTCCCACCGTCAGGGGTGCTGTGCTCGAAAGTGGAGCCACGGAGTCGGAGCCCTCCGAGCTCTGGGTGGCGCTGTGAACGGGAAGTTGCAGTTCAGTCCTCCGATGGCAGAGGCGCTGCACTCCAGAGTTGCAGTTCCGTACTCCGACCGCCGAGGGGCGTCGCTATTGTTCCTGAGCAGCGCCGCCGTGCGCCCGGAGGACCGACCGACCGACGTCCGGGAGAAGACAGTGGCGATGCGGGTCGACTTTCGCCGCTCAGCCGCCGCACTTATCTGATGGCGTCTTTCCGGGCTCTCGGCGTTTTCCGCCGGCGCCTTTACTCGCACTTTAGCGGCAGGAGCTTCGGCTTGTGCAGCGGGAGAGGAAACCAGAGCCGAGCCGGAGCCAGGTCCGGGGTTGGGCCTGGTCCCCGAGAGGGAGCAGCGACCTCGGGTACGGGGCAACCGGGGGTGACCGCACTGGACAGGGCGGATGCTTGGGTGAGAAGAGCTGGGTGTCCTGCACTGAGCGCAATGCTAAGCCACCGTGCAATCAAAATGCAGTTAAATCAAACGCATGTTATTGCAGTGAAATATTTAAAATATCGTGCAATGCGACGAAATGTTAAGGTTATAAGCGTGGCATTTCTCTTAGGATGCTCCCGTCTCTCGTCCGTCCATGGGGATCTCTCCTGCGTGCCGGGAGGAGGCCACTCAGGCCCTGAGTCTATCCCACCCTTCAGTGAGATGTGACTTGTTCCATCCAGTTGGCGTTTGCACTTTCTTTTACCAGAATCGGGTTTACTGTCACCGGCATATGGTTGTGAAATTTGTTGTCTTTGCGACAGCAGTACATTATAATAGAGGAAAAACCCTGTGGATTACAGTCAGGCTATATATTTTAAATAATTAAATAAGTAGTGTAGAAATAGAAAAGTAGTGAGGAAGTGTTCACGGGTTCAATGTCCATTCAGAAATCGGATGTCAGAGGGGAAGGAGCTGTTCCTGAATCATGCAACTCACATCAAAGTTGCTGGTGAACGCAGCAGGCCAGGCAGCATCTGTAGGAAGAGGTACAGTCGACGTTTCAGGCCAAGACCCTTCGTCAGGACTAACTGAAGGAAGAGTGAGTAAGAGATTTGAAAGGGGGAGGGGGAGATCCGAAATGATAGGAGAAGACAGGAGGGGGAAGGATGGAGACAAGAGCTGGACAGGTGATTGGCAAAAGGGATACGAGAGGATCATGGAACAGGAGGTCCGGGGAGAAAGAAAGGGGGAGGGGGGGGAGAAAACCAGAGGATGGGCAAGGGGTATAGTCAGAGGGACAGAGGGAGAAAAAGGAGAGAGAGAGAAAGAATGTGTGTACATAAATAAATAACGGATGGGGTACGAGGGGGAGGTGGGGCATTAGCGGAAGTTAGAGAACTCAGTGTTCATGCCATCAGGTTGGAGGCTACCTAGACGGAATATAAGGTAAACAACAGGAATTCTGCAGATGCTGGAAATTCAAGCAACACACATCAAAGTTGCTGGTGAACGCAGCAGGCCAGGCAGCATCTCTAGGAAGAGGTGCAGTCGACGTTTCGGGCCGAGACCCTTCGTCAGGACTAACTGAAGGAAGAGTGAGTAAGGGATTTGAAAGTTGGAGGGGGAGGAGGAGATCCAAAATGATAGGAGAAGACAGGAGGGGGAGGGATAGAGCCAAGAGCTGGACGGTTGATAGGCAAAAGGGATAAGAGAGGATCATGGGACAGGAGGTCTGGGAAGAAAGACAAGGGGGGGGGACCTAGAGGATGGGCAAGGGGTATAGTCAGAGGGAAAGAGGGAGAAAAAGGAGAGAGAGAAAAAGAATGTGTGTATATAAATAAATAACGGATGGAATACGAGGGGGAGGTGGGGCATCAGCGGAAGTTAGAGAAGTCGATGTTCATGCCATCAGGTTGGAGGCTACCCAGACGGAATATAAGGTGTTGTTCCTCCAACCTGAGTGTGGCTTCATCTTTACGGTAGAGGAGGCCGTGGATAGACATGTCAGAATGGAAATGGGATGTGGAATTAAAATGTGTGGCCACTGGGAGATCCTGCTTTCTCTGGTGAACAGAGCATAGATGTCCTGATTTTAATTCCCCATCCCATTCCCATTCTGACATGTCTATCCACGGCCTCCTCTACTGTAAAGATGGCCACACTCAGGTTGGAGGAACAACACCTTATATTCCGTCTGGGTAGCCTCCAACCTGATGGCATGAACATCGACTTCTCTAACTTCCGCTGATGCCCCACCTCCCCCTCGTATTCCATCCGTTATTTATTTATATACACACATTCTTTTTCTCTCTCTCCTTTTTCTCCCTCTTTCCCTCTGACTATACCCCTTGCCCATCCTCTGGGTTTTCCCCCCTCCCCCTTTTCTTTCTCCCTGAGCCTCCTGTCCCATGATCCTCTCATATCCCTTTTGCTAATCACCTGTCCAGCTCTTGGCTCCATCCCTCCCCCTCCTGTCTTCTCCTATCATTTCAGATCTCCCCCTCCCCCTCCCACTTTCAAATCTCTTACTAGCTCTTCCTTCAGT
Source organism: Mobula birostris (assembly GCF_030028105.1). Taxonomy (NCBI): domain Eukaryota; kingdom Metazoa; phylum Chordata; class Chondrichthyes; order Myliobatiformes; family Myliobatidae; genus Mobula; species Mobula birostris. Next base: position 6,671,732 of record NC_092379.1, on the reverse strand, counting down.
TAGTCCTGACGAAGGGTCTCGGCCCAAAACGTCGACTGTACCTCTTCCTAGAGATGCTGCCTGGCCTGCTGCGTTCACCAGCAACTTTGATGTGTGTTGCTTGAATTTCCAGCATCTGCAGAATTCCTTGTGTTTACGAGGTGCTTATTGTTATGTGGGAACTTGCTATGCATAGTTTGACAGTGCTTCCCTTATGACAGGGGAAAACGACTCCAGCAGGTAGAGTGTCAGATTCAATCCTGACCTGGGGTTCTGTTCATGCACCCACCTTCTCCCTGTGACTGCATGGGGGGAGGGTGTTTCCCCCAGGGAGCTCCAGTCTCCTCTTGCGTAATGGGTTGGTAGGTTCATTGGCCGTGGTAAAATTCCCCTTAGTTTGGGTGGGTGGCAAAGGAACTTGGTGAGCATAAGGAGTAACGGGTGAAAGAGACGAGACTGATGGGCCAGGTCAGATGGGCTGAACAGTCTGTCCTGCCACTCACTGGCTGAAAAACATCTTGGTACGCAGTCAGAGTCTTGGAGTCAAAAGTTGTTAAAATATTTGCTGTTGCTGTGCTGGGGGTTGTGGGAGAAATTGTTTGTGGTGGTGGGCGCTATGCAAATGCAGCCTGTTGCATTGGTGACCAAGTGCTGTGGGAATGGGGAACTTTTTAAAATGCGTTCGTGGCTGGAGTTGTGGGCCGGTGCCGTGGTGTGAGAGGCACCCAAACCGGCCAGCTTCTTGGGAGGCATAGAAGTTTTATCACCCCCTGTAAAGTTGCATTTTTCTGCTGCTGCGGGATATTCCTAAACTCCCTGCAATTAGTTTAAATGCGGTGTGTGATCGCGGTGGGAAACAGGAGAGCAGCATGCTCGAACTGGAAGCAATGTGACAGTGGCGAAGTGAGCTTCTTCCCCTCACCCATCCGGTTCCTAAATGGACATTGAAGCTTTGGACACTTCCTCACTTTTTTAATACACAGTATTTCTGGTTTTGCATGTTTTTAAAAAAAATCTATTCAATATATGTAATTGATTTACTTGATTACTTATTGTTGTTTTATTTCATTATTATTATTTTCTCTCTGCTGGATTATGTATTGCATTGAGCTGCTGCTGCTAAGTTAACAAATTTCACGTCACATGCCGGTGATCATATGATGGCCCTGTGTTCAGTCATGTTGATTGAAGAATAAAAATTGGTCAGGACATCATGAAAAACTCTCCTGCTCTTCAGGACAGTGCCATGGGATCCTGGGGCTGACAGAGCCTTTGTTTAATACGCCTGAGAGTGTATCGAAGCAGTAGGGTCCAGGTGTGAGAGTGAGGAGCAACCTGTGGTTTGGACAATTTCATCACCTGGCCAGATTGAAAAGGTCAGGATATTGGGACTGGAGGCAAGAGATGGGTTGGGTCAGCTTGCTGCCCTGCCAGGTTTACTCGTCCCTGCGCTGAACTGAGGCCGTGGCCCACAACTAACGGGATCTTGGACCAGCTGGAGTGTTGACTGCCTTCGTGGCTGGGGACTCACTTTCGTCAACTTCAGTCATTTGATTACTTTTATTGTTTGCACCAATTAATTTTTCTTTCCTGCACGTTGGGTGTTTGACGGACCAACGCACACAGAATGCTGGAGGAACTCAGCAGGCCAGGCCAGGAAAAGAGTGCAGTTGACTGTTCGGGCTGAAACTCTTCATCAGGACCAGAGGTCGACTGTTTACTCTTTTCCACAGACGCTGCCTGGCCTGTTGAGTTCCTCCAGCATTCTGTGTGTGTTGCTTAGATTCCAGCATCTGCAGGTTTTCTCCTGGGGGAGTTAAACGGTCTTTTTCAATGAGATCTATTGGGTTCCCTTGTTTTGTGGCTGCCTGTAAGGGGACGATCTCAGGATTATATATAATATACATACTTTGATGATAAATGTACTTTGAAAGCTGAAGGAACTCAGCAGATCAGGCAGTATCTGTTGAGAAGAATGAACAATTTCAGGCTGAGGTCTTCCATCAGGACCAGAAAGGAAGGGGGAAGAATCTGGAATAAGAAGGTTGGGGGCGTGTGAGGGTGGGAGGGAATGACGAGCACCCGGGTGAAAGGTGAAGCCAGGTGAGAGGAAATCTGGGTGGGGGAGGGGGAATGGATTGAGAAGCTGGGAGGTGATAGTGGAAAAGGTAAAGGGTTGAGGAAGGAGGAATCTGATGAGAGGAGGGTGGCGCACGGGAGAAAGGGAGGGAGGTGGGGCACCTCAGGGAGATGTTGGGCAAGGCAATTGAGGAGAAGCGAAGGGGTGAGAGGGCAGCCAGAATGGGGAATGGAAAAAGAGAGAAGAGGGGAGGGAGGAGAAATTTCTGGATGTTCAATGCTTTGTCTGAAAGAAGGCACTCAAACTTAAGTGTAAGTTTTGAAGTGGAGACAAAAACCCCAAAATTGTGTAAGTGACTAATCTACAGACGTACGGGTGAAAGGGACTGACGGGGTACTGACCTAGATCTGATGGGCTGAATGGGTTCCTGTGCCATTCATTGGCTGAGGTACATTCCAAGTCTGGTTCACAGCTTGGTGTGAAATTCTGAAAAACATTAGCCCGTTTTTGCTGTGACAGGCTGGTGTGGGGGGTGGGTGGGGAGACAAATTCTTGATGGTAGGGCCACTCTATGGATGCAGTTTGTTGCGAGGGTAGGCTTTGATTTGGGTATTGGAAGTGGGATGTGTTCTTATTTATGAAGGGATGTAATTTAACGATAAATGCAGTTTTTTGTTCTTTCTCAGTCTGCGCAAACAAATTTAGGCAAAGTTAAAAAGATGGTGTGATATTGGACGGGTGTTGCCGATCTTTTTTATGCCATGGATCAGTACCATTAAGTATTAAAGTGAACATTGCAAGCACGATCTGGGCCACGTTTGCTGTGTCAGTAAAGCTGTGCTGGTAGTAGATCAGCTGATGATATCTATAAAAATATGAAAGTCAGAAACTGCAGCCGCTTGCGATTTGAATGTTGAGTTAATATTATCTTGTGACTTTATATGCTGGGTTGTAGCTATGATTTATTTATTGAGATACGGTGTGGAAAAGGCCCTTTGAGACTCCCAGCAATCCCTCGATTTAACCCTAGCCTAATCACGGGACAATTTACAATGACCAATTAACCTACCAACTGGGACATCTTTGGACTGTAGGAGGAAATCTGGAGGAAACCCACGCGGTCACGGAGAGAACGTACAAACTCCTTACAGGCAGCAGTGGGAATTGAACCGGGGTTGCTGTTACTGTAAAGCGTCGTGCTACCATTGTAAGGAGGCCTCAGTGCCCTTGTTAACTAGAAGGCTGCAAAAGCTTTTTTAAATTTGACGGGCAGCACTCAGCGCGAGAGGTCGTTTATTGATGACACAGTACAAGGTTTAAAAAGAGCTCGGGTGTTTGTCGGCTTTTTCTCAGTGGGTGGCTATCAATGCAAGGCCAATATAAAGAAAGGAGGTGTAAGCGGAGCGGCCACTGTTGGAGTGGGGCATTGTTAGAGTTGCTCAACAGGCTTAGGTAAGCACGAGTGGAGGTTCTAAATAACTAAGAGCATTTCTATTGAGTTTTATTTTCTATTAGTATGCAGTGTGCTGAGAAGTGATCCAGAGGTTCCTTATGTTAGATGTGGGAAATTCAGGAGACCTCAAGTTTCCCTGATAACTACATCTGCACAAGGTGCATCGAACTTCAGCTCCGTGTTTAGACCGTGTTTAGGAATTGGAGCTGCATCTCTCTGACCTTCAGCCCATACGGGAGAATGAGGAGGTGGTGGATAAGAGCTACAGCGAGGTAGTACACCCGTAGGTTGCAGGGGACAGGTACCTGGGTGACTGTCAGGAGAGGGAAAGGGAATAGTACCCCTGTGGCCGATCCCCCTCAATAATAAGTGTACCACTTTGGATACTGTTGTGGGGGATGACTTACCGGGGAGGCCACAGCAACCGCGTCTCTGGCACTGAGTCTGGCTCCGTGACTCAGAAGAGAGGAGAGGAGTGCAGTAGCGATAGAGATTCCATAGCTAAAGGAGCAGAAAGCAGATTCAGACACCGGGATTGGGTCCACGGCATTCTAAAGGGGGAGGGTGAACAGCCGGAAGTCGTGGTTCCAACGACATGGGTAGGAAAAGGGAGAAGGTCCTGAAGAGAGAATATAGGGAATTAGGCAGAAAGCTGAAAAGCAGGACCTTAGCAATTACTAAGAAGAAGGTGCTTGGGAAGCTGGAAAGGTCTGGCAGTAGATAAGTCACTTGGACCAGATGGACTACACCCCAGGATTCTGAAAGCGTTAGCTGAAGAGATTGTGGAGGCGTTAGTAATCACTAGATTCTGGAATGGCTCTGGAGGACTGGAAAATTTCAAATGTCACTCTGCTCTAAGGGAGGGAGGCGGAAAAAAGGAAATTATAGGGCAGTTAGCCTGACATCCATTGTTGGAAAGATGTTGGAATCAAATATTACTGATGTGGCTTTGAGGTACTTGGAGGCATATGATAAAATAGGCTGAAGTAATCGTGGTTTTCTGAAGGGAGGACAAATCTGTTGGCATTCCTTGAGAAAATAACAAACAAGATAGACAAAGAAGAATTGGTTGATGTTCTGTGCTTGGATTTTCAGAAGGCCTTTGACAAGTTAAGAGCTCGTGGTATTACAGGAGCATGGATAAGGTAATGGCTGATTGGCAGGAGGCGACGAGTGGGAATAAAGGAGTCCTTTTCTGGTTGGCTGCCAGTGACTAGTGGTGTTCCGTAGGAGTCTGTGTTGGTATCACTTCTGCTTATTTGGATGGAGGAGTTGATGGCTTTGTGGCCAAGTTTGCAGACGATATGAAGATTGGTGGAGGGGCAGGTAGTGCTGAGGAAGCAAGGTATCTGCAGAAGGACTTGGTCAGGTTGGCGGAATGGGCAAAGCAGTGTCAGATGGGATATAGCGTAGTGAAGTGTATGGTCATGCACTTTGGTAGATGGAATAAAGGCACGGGCTGTTTTGTAAATGGGGAGAAAATTCAAAAATCGGAGGTGGAAAAGGACACGGGAGTCCTCGTGCAGGATTCCCTAGAGGTTGATTTGCAGGTTGAGTTGGTGGTAAGGAAAGCAAATGCAATGTTATTATTAATTTCAAAAGGACTAGAATATAAGGGCAAGGGTGTAATGCTGAGGCTTTATAAGGCATTGGTCAGACTGCACTTGGAGTATTGGGTGCTGCTTTGGGCTTGTTATCCAAAGGATGTGCTGGCACTGGGGAGGATCCAGAGGAAGTGCAGGAGAATGATCCCAGGAATGAAAGGGTTAACATATGAGGAGTGTTTGATGTACTCACTGGAATTCAGAGGAATTGGTGGGGGAGAGGTCTCATTGAAATCTGTTGAATGTTGAAAGGTCTAGATTGAGTGGATGTGGAGAGGATGTTTCCCATAGTGGGTGACTCTAGGGCCAAAGGGCACAGCCTCAGAATAGAGGAATGTCAATTTTGAACAGAGATGAGGAAAAATGTCTTTAGCCAGAGAGTGGTGAATCTATGGAATTCATTGCCAAAGCATTGGGTATATTTTAAGGAGAGATCGACTGGTTCTTGATTAATCAGGGTGTCAAAGGTTATGGGGAGAAGGCAGGAGAAAGGGGTTATGAGGGATAATAAATCAGCCATGATGGAACAGTGGAGCAGATTCGATGGGCTGAATTGCGTAATTCTGCTCCTTGGACTCATGGTATCACCTGAACAATCTAGGTCCTTAACAGATGAGAAGCATTCCCTATGTTTTCTTTGTCCTTTGTTTTAGAGACAGCACGCTAACTGGCCCTTACAACCCAATTACACCCATGTGACCAATTAACCTACTAACCTGGACTGTGGGAGGAAACCAGAGCACCCGGAGGAAACCCACACAGTCACGGGGAGAATGTACAAACTCATTACAGACAGCAGCGGGAATTGACCCCAGGTCGCTGGCACTTTAATGGCGTTTACACTAACCGCTACGCGATTGTGTCGCACATCTTTTCCTTTAGATGTGGAAATCATAACTGTGTTCTCGCTTCTAATGAAGTAGATTGATTAGAAACGTGAACTGTACATCTCTGTCCTCTGGAGGCTGGCTGGTCTGCCGAGTGTTTCGAGCATTTTCTCTTTGCGTCTCATGGGCTCACACCATTTAATGGTTCCAAAGTTCGGAGAAGTTCAGCGAAGATTCTGAGCTCCTGGAGAGGATACTGCCCAGGTTTAAAAACCACTGGTGCCTCACCAGGACAAGATATCGAACCTCCCATCAAGTGGCCTGCTAAGGCATTGCAACAAAGAATGGCTTTTACAGTGTTGGCTGTACAATTGATGCTGTGTGGCAGTGTTTGTGTCATTTCTTTACCTGTCTTCTTTCTCTTCACAGATGCTCAGGAAGGCTCATGAAGCAGGTATGAATGTTTCTAATGTATAAATCATTAAAAGCATTTCATGGGGTTTTTCTTGTGCTTCATTAATAATCTACTGTATAAACATGAAGGATTCTACAGATGCTGGAAATCCAAAGCAACGCACACAAAATGCTGGGGGATCTCAATAGCTCAGGCAGCATCTATGGAAATGAAACAGTCGACGTTTTGGGCCGATACCTTCATCAGGACTGGGAAGGAAGGGGGAAGACGGCAGAATAAAAAGAGAAGAGGGGAAGGGGGCTAGCTGGAAGGTGATAGATGAAGCCTAATGGGTGGGAAAGGTCAAGGGCTGGAGAAGAAAGAATCTGATAGGAGAGGAGAACGGGAAGGAGGAGGGGACCCAGGGGGAGGTGTTAGATGGAAGTAAAAGACTGGGAAATAAAGGAAGGGGGTGAATTGGTTTATGGAAGGAGAAATTGATATTTGTACCATTAGGTTGGAGAATACCCAGATGGAATATGAGATGTTGCACCTTAATGTTATTGTCAGCTTGTTCATTTTCAGCTGGCTGTTGTCAGGTTGCCAAAGCTATCAAGGTACGTGTTCCAACATTCCTGATCTGGAAATGTCCCAGGAAGGATGATTTGATGGAGGGATATTTCTGCAGTTAGACCCAGGATTGTTTTCCAGGGAGTAGAGAAGGTTGAAAGGGGGCTTCTTCAGCAGAATTAGGCCATTCAGCCCCTCGAGCCTGGCTGATTGTTATTGGCAGAGGTAGGTTGGATCGTGTTGCGTTAGAGAGGGTGAACAGAGGGAAGCTGTTGCCTTCGGATATTTTGGGCAAGTGATATGGGTTGGGGGGGGCGGCACTTATGAAGGAACCTTTTTACACAGTGTAGCAACGATCAGGACTTGGAGAATTCAGTGTTTATGCTTTTGGGTTGTAAACTCCCAAGGGGGAATAAGAGGTACTGTTCCTCAAGAGTGTCTTCAGCCTTAACTTGGCTGTGATGCTGCAGTACAGGATCAGTCAGGGCCCTGAATAGGCAGTTGAACGAGAATAACTTGTAGAGCGGTAGGGACTCTACTTGAAGCTGACACAGACTGATGGGCTGAATGGCCTCCTGTGCTGCAGCAGCTGGATGTAGTTTGAGGGATTGGAGGGGTAGAGAGAGGTCCAATTCCTCTCAGGCAACAGATAAACCAGTGGGATTATGGTCGGGGTGGCTTCCGGCAGAGGTTTGGGTGCCAGATGAAGGCTTGTTTGTCATTAGGCCATAGTCAAGATTCTGGAGGACCTCAGTGGGTCAGGCAGCATCTGTGGAGGGAAATGGATAGTCAACGTCTTGGTTTGACACCCTTCTTCTGTACTGAAAGGTGAGGAGGGGAGACAGTGAAGGAAAAACTGGCAGACGATAATTGGATCATCTGCCAGCTCTTAGGGGGCAGAAGAGATGTACTGGGACGCTGCCTGTCCTATGGGGAAAGGTTAAGTGAGCTGGAGCTTTTCTCTTTGGACCGAAGGGATGAGAGGCGACTTGATAAAGGTTGTACAAGATGACGAGGCATAGTGTTCAGGAACAGATAGTACCCCTTCACTCATCTTCACTTGCCCCAGCACTGAAATGTTCCCACAGCCTATGGACTCACTTTCAAGGACTCTTTATCTCATCTTCTCTGTATGTGTGTGTGTGTGTGTGTATATATATATATATATATATTTGTTTGTTATTTTCTATTTGTATTTACACAGTTTATTGCCTTGTATACACTGGTAGTCCACCCTATTGGTGCGGTCTTTTATTGATTCGATTATGGTTATTGGATTTATTGAGTATGCCTGCAAGAAAATAAATACCAGGGTTGTACATGGTGACATATATGTACTTTGATAACAAATACATTTTGAACTTTGAAACCTGTTCCATTAATTGCTTGCGACATCCTTACAGATGCCAGGCGAGGAGTGTCAGGCTCTTGTTTTGAAATCTAACCCTGCCAGCTTTTACTTTGATGATGCTGCCCTCTTTAACTCTGGTTGCATTGCGGACTTTAATCCGGAAATTCTGCTGGACGCTAATACGAGAGGGCATCATTTTAAGGTGCTTTAAAGGAATGTGTAAGCAGAGTGAAAGAAACCGTCTCCCCCTTGTGCCAGAGGCACTTCTTTTTACACAGAGAGTGGATCGCTTTGCCAGGAGCAGTATAGACGCAGATGCATTAGGTACATTTAAGAGACTTAGATGGATGAAAGAAAAATGGAGAGCTGTATGGGAGGCAGGGTTTAGGTTGATCTTAGAGTAGATTAAAAGGTCAGAACAGCATTGTGGGCTGAAGGGCCTGTGCTGTATCGTTCTGTGCTCTGTGATCCAGGCGGGGAGGGAGGGGTGGAATAGTGACAAAAGCTCAGAGGTGAACGGTGGCAACAAAGGGCTGCGTATAAAAGCTGATAGGAGAGGTGTGCGGAGCGTGGTGAGGAGGAGGGTGGGGGGCAGATGTGAACAATGCTGGGAGGGGGTATGTGAGTGATGGGCAGATAGAGTGGGGGGAGGATATTAAGGGAACAGGGTGATGGTGGGGTGGGGGGCAGTCTGGGGTGAGTGTTGGAAGATGTAGGGAGATCAGGAGGAGAGAAAGGAGGAAAGAGGTAGCATTTTATTAGTGTTCATACATCGGGTTGTAGACTCCTCAGGCCGAGTAAGGGGTTGCCTTTACACCATGGGACATAGGAGCCAGTAGACCATTAGGCCCATCGAGTAGTCTCACCCCCTCAGTTGTGATGCCAAAGCTGAGGAATTCACTGGGTTTACAGCCGATAGGTGGGCCTGAGGTTTCACAATGTGACGTCGCACATGTCTCCCACAGGTTTTCTCTCCTGGTTTCGGAATGGTCTGCTGGCCACTGGAGTTGGAGTTATGGCTTACATGCAGAGTGACGTGGCGAGGGAGGCAGCTTACGGTGAGTCAAAGAAACCAGCTCCCCCTTGTGTTCGTACATGATACAGCAGCCGTACAATCTCTTGGATTGAACACCCACCAACTGGCCATCAATTTTCTCATCTAACAACAGAGCCTCTTTACTCTTCCCTCTCTCTACAGATAAGGATTAAATCTTATTGCACGTATCTGATGTGCTTTACATTATAATGGCCTGCAGCTTCTGTCCCTGAGGACTGTTTGCAAACCTGAACAGTTCACAAGTCGGAAATGCAGCCACGAGCCGAGTTCGCTCCTGCAGCTACGCAGCAGTCCGCAGACATATTCCGCCAGTCTCCCAAATGCCCCTCACACGCACAGGCAGAATTTTAAATTGGGTGCTCGTAAGCTCAGGAGGACCTGTACAGGGATGGTGCTGTGCTGGGTTAGGTCAGGGGAGGGAGGCAAAAAGTGAGAGGTTTAAGGGGCATCTTAAAGGAAGTGAAGATTATTGAAGAGTACCTGGGCCTGGCAGTGGAAATCGAGGTTGGGCAGGGGTCTGGAACTGCCTCCCAGCCCTGTCTGTGGGTTGTTCTGCTCTGTGCTGTCGAGTTATAGGTAGCTCATGGCGGTGAGCAAGGTACATTTTCATCCTCCCTCATAGCTCCATTCAGAGCCGTTCTGGAGGACAAGGCCTGTACTGCATGGACAAGGAGAGGATTTTCCATTAGTACGAGAGTAAGATCTGAGGGAACAGCCTCAGAATAAAGGGATGCCCCTTTAAAACTGAGATGAGGAATTTCTTCACGGAGATGACGGAGAATCTGTGGAATTTGTTGCCATAGAGGCCGTCACTGGGTGTATTGAAGGCAGAGATTGATAGGTTCCCTGATGGGCAGAGGGTTGTAGGAGAATGAGGTTGAACAAAGAACAGAGCAGGCTTGATGGGCTGAATAGCGTAATTCTGTCCCTTTATCTTACAAGAGCCACCTGGTCTGGGGCAACTGATCTGTCTTCCTGAAGGATAGTGGTGAACTGGGTGTGTCCCGTCAACAAGTTGGGTCGTGTGTGTGGACTGGGAAGATAATAAGGGCCTGTGAGATAATGTGAATTGTGTCCAGCATTTGAGGCTGTGAATGACATAGGTGTCTTGCACAAAGTGTTCCTCCTGGGAAAACTACAAAGGATCCAGCGGTAGAATCAAATAATTCTGAGCCATATTATTAAGTTGTAGAAAAGTATAGCACAGAAACAGGCCTTTCACCCATCTAGTTGGTGCCAAACCATTTAAGATGCCTACTCCCATTGATCTACACTGGGACCATCACCCTCCATACCCCTAACTTTCATGTATCTATGCAAACTTCTCTTAAACGTTGAAATTGAGCTCGCGTGCACCACTTGTGCTGGCAGCTCGTTCCTCACTCTCTCCACATTCTGAATGAAGAGGTTTCCCCTCACATTCCCCTTCAACTTTTCACCTTTCACCCTTAACCCATAACTTCTAGCTGTAGTCCCACCTAACCTCAGTGGAAAAACCCTGCTTGTGTTTACCCTATCTATACCCCTCATAATTTTGTAACCTCTATCAGATCTCTGCCCAGTCTTCTGCATTCCAGGGAAATCAAAGGAACTTGTTACTTTGTCATGCTGTAACCTTCAGTGTTAGGAGGAGCTTTGTGCTGTATCTGAAGGGTGCACTGCCTGCCCTGGGACTGTTTGATAGCACAGAGTAGAGGGGGTTGCTGTCTCTGGCCAGGGTGTGGTTTATAGGATAGTGTAGAGGATCCCTTGTGGCAAGTCAAGCTTGCTTTTTATGTGATTGCTCATGCCATTCCTGTCCTGGGAGAGTGTGATGGGACAGTGTAGAGGGAGCTTCATTCTGTATCTAACCTGTCCTCTCCCTGTCCTGGGAGTGTGTGATGGGACAGCGTAGAGGGAGCTTCACTCTGTATCTAACCCGTGTTGTCCCTGTCCTGGGAGTGTGTGATGGGACAGTGTAGAGGGAGCTTCACTCTGTATCTAACCCGTGCTGTCCCTGCCCTGGGAGTGTGTGATGGGACAGTGTAGAGGGAGCTTCACTCTGTATCTAACCCGTGCTGTCCCTGTCGTGGGAGTGTGTGATGGGACAGTGTAGAGGGAGCTTCACTTTGTATCTAACCCATGTTGTCCCTGTCCTGGGAGTGTGTGATGGGACGGTGTAGAGGGAGCTTCACTCTGTATCTAACCTGTGCTGTCCCTGTCGTGGGAGTGTGTGATGGGACAGTGTAGAGGGAGCTTCACTCTGTATCTAACCCGTGCTGTCCCTGCCCTGGGAGTGTGTGATGGGACAGTGTAGAGGAAGCTTCACTCTATATCTAACTTCTTTCGGCAGATCTGATGGGCCACTGCTAGAAGTTTTGCTGTTATCGGGAACTTTCTTTGTAAATTTGGCTTTTGCATTCTGTACGTAAGCAGTGATCTGGCAGTTCACTTGAGGGAAGATCCTGAGATTGTCAAGGTTGCTATACACAAGGTAGTGGATTCAGCCCAGTGACCACTTCAGGCTCAGTGAAGCCCTCCCAACCACTGAGCATGAAATGCGGTCATCAGAAAGCAGCATCCATCTTTAAAGATCCCCACCACCCAGACATTGCTTTCTTCTGGCTGCTGCCGTCAGGTGGGTGGTACAGGTGTCTCAGGGCTTGTCCAACAGGTTCAAGAACAGTTACTAACCCTCAGCCGTCAGGCTCTTGAGCAAAAGGGGATAACTACACTCTTAAAAGGATCTTGCCTGGATTGGAGAGCGTGCTTTGTGAGAATAGGTTGAGTGAACTCGGCCTTTTCTCCTTGGAGCGACGGAGGATGAGAGGTGACCTGATAGAGGTGTACAAGGTGATGAGAGGCATTGATCGTGTGGATAGTCAGAGGCTTTTCCCTTGGGCTGAAATGGCTAACACAAGAGGGCACAGTTTTAAGGTGCTTGGAAATGGGTACTGAGGGGATGTCAGGGTAAGTTTTTCCACACAGAGAGTGGTGGGTGTGTGGAACGCACTGCTGGCGGCTGTGGTGGAAGTGGATACAATAGGGTCTTTTACGAGCCTCTTAGATAGGTAGATGGAGCTTAGAAAAATAGAGGGCTATGCGGTAGGGAAACTCTAGGCAGTTTCTAGAGTAGGTTACATGGTCAGCACAACCTGTAATGTGCTGTAGATTTCTATGTCCTATGTACACTCACTTGCCCCTCCATTGAGATGTTCCCACAACCAATGATCTCACTTTAAGGACTCTTTATCTCATGTTCTTGTTATTTATTGCTATTTATTTACATTTGCATTTGCACAGTTTGTTGTCTTCTGCACTCTGCTTGATCTTTCATTGATCCTTTTATAGTTACTATTCTGTAGGTTTGCTGAGTATGCCCACAGGAAAATGAATCACGGGGTTGGATGTGGTGACGTCTGTGAACTTTGATAATAAAACTTACTTTGACTTTGAGATGTGCACAGTAACTGAGAGGTTTTCACACTGAACTGTTACTTGGGGCCTTAATAAGTTTGCCAGAGCTTGCAGAGCTTCTGAATGTCTGTGCACGGATGATTACGGCGGGTACTGCTTTGTTGCAGCTGCATGTTCGGCGTGAGCCTGGTTAATGTTATCCGCTGGTCCTCTGCCCCTCCAGGATTCTTCATCCTCGGCGGAGTGTGCATCTCCTACGGGAGCGGGTCCTACATCACCAACCTCCTCCTGCTCAGGCGGATGATGATGCTGACGGTGCCCACGGCCGTGCTGAGTGGGTTGGTGGTGGGCACCGTGGCGCTCTTCTGGGTCTGCGCCCTCTCCCTCTACATCGGCCGGCTCGAGGTGGAGTTCGTCTACGACGAGGAGTGCGAGGACTGCCAGCCGAAAGAGGACAGTGGCAAATCGGACAAGTAGCGGGGGGGTGGAGTGGAGTGGACGGTGGAAGCGGGAATTCGGACCTGTCGAAACCTGTACGTAACGCACGGTGCCGTGGCTGACGGGGCGCCAGAAGTGCCTCACTATCCATAAGGAGGTGAAAGGAGGGTATAGAAGTGCAAAATCTCTCTATTTAATCTGGGGGGTGGGGGTGGGGGTTAGAAAGGAAAATTATTGATTTTAAGAGCCTGTGGCTGCTGTTCATTTTCTGTTCCCTGCCTGCAAATAGTTTAGTTGTTGGAAGCGGTCGGCAGCTTCATCCACCGATGTGTGCCTGTAACAAAGTCACTGGTCTGCGTTGCGTTATCCTGTCTTGCCTCGTGCAGCTAGAAGGGGCCCCTGCAGTCCTGGGTTAATAAACTCCCAGGCAGGGGCTCCCTTCTCCCGATCCCTGTCCAGTCAGCGCACCGCCCCCAGGTGCAATGTGTGCGTTGTGAGTGATTCGCATTTGGCTGCAGCTCGGCGCCTCCCACTGCCGAACAGCTTACCCTTGTTCCGAGGCGCAAGAGGTACTGCGGATGCTGGAAATCTGGAGCGATGCACGCAATGTCCTGGAGCAGCTCAGCAGGTCAGGCAGCATCTATGGATGCTATAATTGGCTGACGTTTCCGGACAAGACCGTCCATCAGGACTGGGTGAAGGGCGTCGGTCCGAAACGTCGACTGATTCGTCCCATCCATAGATGCTGCCTGACCTGCTGAGCTCCTCCAGCATGTTGTGCATATTGTCCTTGTTCCTGTCTGCATTTGGGGGCAATAATCGAAAGGGCATTGCTTTAGCACCCTCGGGAGCGGAGAGGATATGGGGAGGATAGGAATAATCAGCAAGGGGCTGAATGGTGTGCTTTTGACACATCTTTCAATGCTGCGTTTGTCCTCTCCTGGGCTCTGGCTGTGAATAGGGGTGCCGTGCGGAAATGAGAAGCAGCCCCTCCCCAGTGCCGTAGAAACCCTCGCTGCTCATTCCCAACACTGAGCTCTCAACCCCAAGCACTTCGGCCGGCTTGCATTTTTCTGTTTAAAAAAAAAATTGAATGAAATAAAAAGTGATATTAAAACTTCAAAAGTGTGCCTGATTTCTGTGTGAGAATGGCAAGGGTGGAATGTGATCGATTCGCATTTATTGATGGTTTACCCTGGTTGTCAGTAAGCCCACCTGTTCGGGTGCTGCTGTGAAGGAGGTGAGAGGAGGGTGATTTAATAGGAACCTTGGGGGTGGGGTGGGGGGTAACTTTTACCACCCAGAATGTGGTCAGTTCCTGGCGCTGCGTGTAAGAAGCTTGTATGTTCTCCCCTTGACCCCGTGGGTTTCCTCCTGGTGCTCTGGTTAATTGGTCATTGTAATTTGTCCCATGTTTCGGCTGATACTAAATCAGGGGGATTACTGGCCAGTGCGCTGGAAGGGCAGAAGGACCTACTCCACACTGTACCTCAATAAATAAATAAATATGCTCTCAGTGGCCACTTCATTAGAAACAGAAGAGGAACCCGGTGTGGTCTTCTGCTACCATGGCCTGTCCACTTCAAGGTTTGACGTCTTGTGCATTCACAGAAGCTCTTCTGCACACCACCTTTGTAACATGTGGTTATTTGAGTTACTGCCAGCTTGAACCAGTCTCCTCTGACCTCTCTCATTAACGGCGTTTTCACCCACAGAACTGCTGCACACTGATTTTTTTTCCCCCCACCATACTCAGTAAACTCTAGAGCAGGGTTTCCCCACCTGTTTTATGCCATGGACCCCTACCATTAACCGAGGGGTTTGGGAACCCCTGCCCTAGAGACTGTTGTGCATGAAAATGCCAGGAGATCAGCGATTTCTGAGATACTTAAACCACTGAATCTGACACCAACAATCATTCCACGGTCAAAGTTGGATCACATTTCTTCCCCATTCTGATGTTGGATCTGAACAACAACTGAACCTCTTGACCATGTCTGCATGCTTTTATGCATTGAGATGCTGCCACGGGATTGGCTGATAAGATATTTGCGTTGACGACAAGGTGTTCGGGTGCCACTGAGTGTGTAGAGTGAGCTGCAGTCGAGACAGGGTCAACAGTGACACAGCAGGAAGAGCCACAACCTTACTGCGCCAGGGGCCTGTGTTCGATGCTGCCTGTCTGCAGTTTGCATGTCCTCCCTGTGACCATATGGCTTTCCCGGGGCACTCCCACATAGACCTGCAGACTGGACGCTCTGAATTGCCCTGAGTGTGCAGCTTAATGTGGGGGAAATTAATGGGAATGCAGGAAGCAGAAAGTAAGTTCAGTTTGGGACTTAATTGGAGTGTAGGAGAATGAGAAGTGTATAAAATCAGGAGGGGCATAGACTTGGTGAGTGCGCAAGTCTTTTTCCCAGGGTTACGGAATCAAGGACTAGAGATTTATTTATTTATTTGGCTATTGGGATACTGCGTGGAGTGGCCCTTCGAGCTGCGCTGCCCAGCAACCCCTGGACTTAATCTGAGCCTAATCATGGAACAATTTACAGTGACCAATTAACCTCCCACTGGAACGTCTTTGGACTGTGGGAGGAAACCGGAGCACCCGGAGGAAACCCACGCGGTCACAGGGAGGACGTGCAGACTCCTTACAGGCAGTGGCGGGAATTGAACTTGGGTCGCTGGTACTGTAAAACGCACTCACCACTACGCTACCCTGCCACCCCCAGTTCATTAGTGTAAGTTGGGAGAGTTTTAAAATGGGAACGCTCATCATCAACTGAGCCCCCATCACGTGACAAACAAGTAAACATAGAATAGAATTTGGAGCAACTCAGCTCAGAGTTTGTGTGTGGCGCGTGGCCAAGTGGTTAAGGCATTGGACTAGCGACCTGAAGGTCGTGAGTTTGAGCCCCAGCCGAGGCAATGTGTTGTGTCCTTGAGCAAGGCACTTAATCACACATTGCTCCGCGACGACACTGGTGCCAAGCTGTATGGGTCCTAATGCCCCTCCCTTGGACAACATCGGTGTCGTGGAGAGGGGAGACTTGCAGCATGGGCAACTGCCGGTCTTCCATACAACCTTGCCCAGGCCTGTGCCCTGGAGAGTGAAGACTTTCCAGGCGCAGATCCATGGTCTCGCAAGACTAACATGCCTATATATATAAACTCAGAGTTGCCGGCCAGTCGTGTAGTGGCATCAGGACTGGATTTCGAGGTGAACGGTCCCGAGTTCGAATCTGGCTGGTTGCTTGCATGCTTTCCTTCCGTGTTGGGTCAATCGTCGAGCTAGCAACTCGGCCTTGTAAAATAAAAACAGACAAATGCTACAGAAACGGCAAAAATGCCACCCGATGCGACACAAGGCATGAAGGAACAACAACAGGAGTACAAAACAGGTTCTTTGGTTCAACTGATCCGTGCCAAGATGCCCATCCAAGCCAGTCCCACTTGCCCACGTTTGTTCCACATCTCAACCTGGGGTCCATGGACCCTCTTGGTTAATGGTAGGGGTCCATGGCATAAAAAAGGTCTAGGAACCCCTGCTCCAAACCTTTCCTATCCATGTACCCGTTTATGTGTCTTTTTAAAAAGTTGTTTGCCTTTATTTTTAATATTTGCATCCTTCTCTGTTCCTGTGGCCCCTTGAATTCTCTGTCCGGTTTCTATTCCTTCAGTGTTGGGGACTGCCTCCAGGTGCCAACGGTTTAAATTCTGACTTGGAAAAAAAACGCTGGAGAAACTCAGTGGGTCAGGCAACATCTGCAGAGGGAAGTGGACAGCCAACGTTTCAGCTCGAGGACCTTCATCTGTTGGTGGTCCACGGACCCTTCGCTGGTCCATGGCATAAAAATGGTTGGGAACCTCTGATCTAGAGCGATAGATGTTCTTTCTTTGAAGCTCTTTGACTATTGGGACGGCACGGTAGCGTAGTGGTTAGCACAATACTTTACAGTACCAGTGACCTGGGTTCATTTTCTGTCTATGATCTACCCGTGACTGCATGGGTTTCCTCCGGGTGCTCCGGTTTTCTCGCGCATTCCGAAGTCCTACTGGTTAGTTGGTCATTGTCCCGTGATTAGGCTAGGATTAAGTCGGGTGGGGGGGTGGGGATTGGTGGCAGTGCAGCTCAGAGGGTCTACTACACACTAAATGTCAATAATGATCCTTAAATTGTGTCTTTGCCAAGATGTGGGGCTTCTCCAATCTCCGACAATGTCAGATTGTGCCTCAAGGCAGTTCTCTGCATTGGAGTTGCATTGTGTCCACTGTGCAGTACTGTCATAAAATTGTCACTGAAATATCATTTGTTAGACTGAGCCTTGTGATGGGACTGGACCATTAAGGTTGGTGTATAGGAGAATAGCAGGATACTGAGCACCGAGTCATTAAGGCATCGGTCTAGTGATCTGAAGGTCGCTAGTTCGAGCCTCAGCTGAGGCAACGTGTTGTGTCCTTGAGCAAGGCATTTAACCACACATTGCTCTGCGGCGACACCGGTGCCAAGCTGTATGGGTCCTAATGCCCTTCCCTTGGGCAACATTGATGGCATGGAGAGGGGAGACTTGCAGCATGGGCAACTGCTGGTCTTCCATACAACCTTGCCCAGGCCTGCACCCTGGAAACCTTCCAAGGCTCAAATCCGTGGTCTCTCGAGACTAACAGATGCCTAGAAAAAAATGAGCACCAAAACAGGCCTTCTGGCCCAACTTGGCAAAGCCAACCAAGATGCCCTGCTAACATCCTGTTTCCCCATGCCACAGCGTTGCTGAGCAGAGAGACCTTGGGATCTAAGTTCATAGCTGTTTGAAGGTTGATATCGGTTAAGAAGGCTTATGGAATGCTTGCTCTTATTAGTCGAGGCACTGAGTTCAAAAGTGAAGAAGTTATGTTGCAACTTCATAAAACTCTGGTTAGGACACATCTGGAGAATTGCATACAGTTCCAGTTACCCCACTATAGGAAGGATGTTGAGGCTTTGGAGAGGGTGCAGAAGAGGTTTACCAGGGTCTGGTTTAGAGGGCGTGTGCTATCACGAGAGGCTGGATAAACTTGGGTTGTTTTCTCTGGAGCGCCAGAGGCTGAGGGGAAATCTGATAGAAGTTTATAAGATTATGAAAGGCAGAGATAGAGTGGACAGACAGTATCTGTCTCCCAGGGTTGAAATGTCTAATACCAGAGGGCATTCATTGAAGGTGAGAGGGGGTAGGTTCAAAGGGGATGTGAGGAAGATGGAGGGATAGGGACACGGTGCGGGTAGGAGGGATTAGTGTTTGTGTGTTTTCCACTTGCTTTTTAGCCGGTTCAGCACAACATTGTGGGCCGAATGGCCTGGCCCTGTGTCCTGTGTTTCAGAGTGAAACAGGGGACGGTAGGATTGTTTTGTCTTGCCGGTGAATCTAGAGCGACTCCGGATGATAGGTGTGCCATTAGACTGCAGTCACTGTGGGCACCGTGACAGTGCGCTGCATGCATTTCCTCATTGCCAATGCCTGGGCAGGACTTTATGTTTGACATATTTTTGCCTTTTTTTTTAATATTTGCATGCCATATAACTCCCCCGCCCCCAAACACGGGTGTACTTTCTCTGCTCCTGTAGCCCCCCGAATGCTCTCTGTCCTCCTGTTGCGCGCCGCCCAGTTTCCGATAATTCAGTGTCGGTGACCGTGCCTTCAGATGCCCCGGTGTGGGGGGAAGCGGGCGGATCGGTGCACCGAACGGCAGCCGGAGGGGGGCCTGTGAACTCGCCGTGCCCCCCGCCTCAAGATGCCCCCGAAACACCTCCTGCCGTCCCGAGGAGGCGCCAGGCCCTGCGGGAGCCCCGGGCTCTTCCACGTCCGCCGCCGACACAACTTGCAGTTTTCACGCCGTGAACAGAGGGCGGACGAGGACACCAGGAGCCACACAACGAACAAGACACCAAAAGACGGCTCGCAGACACGGGAGAGTGTTGTTGTTAGTTTGTATTTTTTTGTTTTTTGAACCTTGATCAGATCAAGCTTTTTTTTGTCCTTATTTTTAATCTTCTCAGTTTAAAGCCAATTTGTCCTCACAGGTCGGATTGGCAACATCAAATGTTTAACATTTATACAGCTTACACAGAGGTGAGAGGCAATGGAATGCATTGGAAACCGCACCTTCGACAAGTGCTTTTAGCAACAGCTTACGTTTTACAAACAAAATACAGTGAAAAGCAACAATGAGCCAGCCGGTGTGGATTAAACAGACAGTTCGGTCCCTTGTAACATTGTCTGGATACCTCTTCCTTCCTTGTATCCATCGTGGGGCATCGCCCGACCTCAAGGGTTTGTGCGGGGGGTCGGACACAGTCCTTCCTCAATAAGCAATTGACAAGTATGTCAATATGTACACCGGACCCCACCACCCGCCTCACTATCTTATTACACAAGGTGGGGGCCTGTGGCGGGGTAACTCCCCCTTTTTTAACCATTTGTTCTCAGATTTCACGGACGAGGTTTGAGAAACGTGTCTGCCGCTTGCTTACGGGCGGAAATGTGCGAGTGGACGTTCCTGGTTGTAGTGGGGTGGGCTGCCCCCTTTACCGCTCCGCCCTCCTCCCTCCCCCCTCCCCACCCTCCCACCCACACCGACAGTGACCATTCAGGTCTGAGTGGGTTTGCGGGGGAGTACCCGAAGGGAAGGTAGCTCACCCTGGCGGCGAACGGAGAGAAATCGGGACTGGGGGTGTTGGGAGTCCCCGTTCGTGCTGCCACAACCTCGTTACTGGGCCCCTGACAGAACACAGACAATAAATGGGCCGAAGGGACTACTGTCATACTCTGTGCGGTCATCGAGTAGCCCGATCCGGAGCCACAGATCAAGGGAATGTCACTTTTACTGGGACAGGGAGTGAATATTAATTGCTCTCATTCTCCAGCCCTTGCACGTCAAGGCAGTGAGGTCTAGGTAACTATATTAATATTTATAACCCCCACACTGGTTTGTCGAACTTTTGTGCGTACGGAGGCTTCTTGCTTCCCACTGGGTGGATAAGGCCCCACAGATCCGTTCAAAGTCGCCCACTTCTCCCTTTGTGTCTGAGGCGCTGCTTACCTCGGGCAGCATTTGTCATTCGCGCTTTTGGCCCAAGCATTCCCTCGGTGGTTAAACTTCGGGGCTCGTAGAACACCAAAAAAAATGCCGTGCTGCGGGCGGTAGGGCCGAGACCAGGTTTGATCCTGATCCGCAGTGCTGTCTGCGTGCTCTCCTGTGACCATGTGGGGTTCCTCCCACATCCCAAAGGCAGGTTAAGGTTAAATGCCTCCTGTTCATTATCTCTGTGATATGTCAGTTATAATAAACAACAGATTCTCGACAATTTCCCAGTGTTTTAAGTCATTCAAGTTCATGACTTGTGTTAGGGCCATGGTGCACCCTCTAGACCAGGCGTTCTGAGATAGCTAAAACGAGAGGGCATAATTTTAAGTCGATTGGAGGAAGAAATAGATGTCAGAGGCAGATTTTTTTTAAACAGACCTGGAACACCCTGCCAGGGTTGCTGCTGGAGGGAGGCACACTCGGGAGATTTAGGAGGCATAGGGGACACATGGATGAAAGTAAATCGGCTATGTGGGAGGAAAGGGTTAAGTTGATCTTGGAGCGGGTTAACATCGTGGGCTGAAGGGGCCTGTTCTACATTTGTTGAAGCAGCCGGAGCTGCTAAGTCAATAGACAATAGGTGCAGGAGTAGGCCATTCAGCCCTTCGAGCCAGCACCACCGTTCATTGTGATCATAGCTGATCATCCACAATCAGTACCCTTTTCCTGCCTTCTCCCCATATCCCTTCGTTCCCGAGTTGCATTTTGGAAGGAATTCTTGTAAACCCGGAAATCCTCTCTGCCTCTCCCCAGCACACATTCCTCTCCATGTACACCCCCTCTGTTCCTCCCTGGACAAATTCCTGCAGGGGGAGTGGGATTGCTCTGCTAAGAGCTAGCATCAAATCAGTGGGCTGAATAGTTTCTTTCACAGTCATCAACTAGTTGTAGGTTTCTTTTCAAAATACTAAAGCAGAACTCCAGGAGGTTGGGATGGGCAGAAATGAACAGGAAAGGGGGTGTATCTATCTGATCCTGGGAGAGTCTAGGACCAAGTGGCACAGCCTCAGAATAGAGGGATGAATTTCTTTAGCAAGGAGGTGGTGGATTTCTGCTACAGACGGCTGTCGAGGCCAAGTCATTGGATGTATTTAAAGCGGAGGTTGTTAGATTCTTGATTAGTCAGGGTGTCAAAGGTTGTGAGAAGGCAGGAGAATGGGGTCCAGGGAGAAAATAAATCAGCCATGATAGAATCGTGAGCAGACTCGATGGGCCGAATTCCCTGGTTCTGATCCTAAGTCTTATGAATTCCTCCTGTCTCTTACTCCAAACTCCTTGGGAATGTAAAATTCTCAGGCATCCTCAACCTCCAGGAACTCCAAAGGTGAAAAGCATTTTCATAATGGAATATACATTTGTAAGTGCGATTATATCAAAATCTACTGGGGGGAGGAAGTTGGAGGAGAGGTCATCATTAGAAACAGTAAAACTTTAAGCTCTACCAAGGTCAAGGGCAGCAGATCTGAGGGTCACACTCACCTCTGGACTGACCTAAAACTGAGTCCAGATCAGGGGTTCCCAACCTGGGGTCAATGGACCCTTGCTTAATGGTATTGGCCCATGGCATAAAAAAGGTTGGGACCCCCCTGGTCTAGAAGTTGGGATCACTTCTAATTGGGTGTAAATTCTGATATAACCCACCGGTATTGGGGAACAGAAGAGATTGTGTCGATGCAGTATCGACGGAATATTGCCAGGGTTAGCATGACGCCTTTACAGCTCGGGTTGTTCTCAGTTTGAGGTACAATTCCGGTGCTGTTCTGTACGAAGTCTCTGTACTTTCTGTACAAAGGTTTTCCCCAGGTGCTCCAGTTTCCTCCCACAGTCCAAAGATGTACCGGGTAGATTAACTGGTCATTGTAAATTGTCTCATGATTGTCAGGGGTAATTAGGTTTGCCGGGGTGGCCCTGCTCAAAGGGCCTACTGTATTGCTAAATAATTCTGCTGGAGGGGCTCAGCAGCATTTATGAAAATGAATAAACAGGGGATACTTTTCCTGCATAAACTGCAGAAGTTCAGGGCTGGAGTTTATCACCACCTTTCCTGGAAGGTGGGGGTGGGGGGAGACACACAGACACCTGACGAGTGCCATGATCTAACTTGGGGCGTAATTTATTTGGTAATATTCATTGCAATTGGACATAGCTCCAACCCGGTCAAAATCTAATTGTGGAAAACGGACGCAGTGCTTCCCCCTGCTGGCAGAAATCTTGTAATGCAACTTAAGTTGAGGTGATTCTAACTCGCACCCAAAATACTAGAGGAACTCAGCAAGTCAAGTAGCATGAAGGCGAATAAACCGTTGTCGTCTTGGGACTTGGCCCAACACTTCTACTGATTCTTCCCCTCCACTGAGGATGCCTGACTTACCGAGTTACTCCCGTATTTTGTGCCTGTTTCTCAAGATTTCCAGCATCTACAGAATCGCTTCCTTGTGTTAGAGATCATTCTAATGTGTTTCATCTGAACACCGACCAACTTTCCTTAAATATTTATGATTTACTTAAAAATTCACCATTAAACTTTTATCATTACTGAAATGTCAGTAAGACCAAAGAATTGATTGTGGGCTTCAGAAAGGATAAGAAGAGGGAACACACACCAATCCTCATAGAGAGATCAGGCATGGAGAGAGTGAGTATTTTCGAGTTCCTGGGTGTCAACATCTCTGGGGATCTATCCTGGGCCCAACATATCGATGCGGCTACAAAGAAGGCACGACAGCAGCTGTACTTCATTAGGAGTTTGAGAAGATTTAGTTTGTCACCAAAGACACTCTCAAATTTCTACAGCTGAGCTGTGGAGAGCATTCTAACTGGCTGCATCACCGTCTGGTATGGGGGGGGGGGTGGGTTGTTTCAGCACAAGATCAAGAGAAGCTGCAGAATCTTGTGAACTCAGTCAGCCACATCATGGGCAATAGCCTCCCCAGCATCCAAATCATCTTCAAGGAGCGATGCTTCAAAGGTGATCATTAAGGACCCCCATCACCCAGGTCATGCCTCCTTCTTATCGCTACCATCAGGAAGGAGGTACAGGGACCTGAAGGCGCACACTCAATGATTCAGGAACAGCTTCCTCCCCTCTGCTATCTGAATGGATATTGAACCTATGGACACTACCTCAGTCTTTTGCACTTCTTATTTAATTTAACTTTTTATATATATATAAAATATTTACTGTAATTTACAGTTTTTATCATGTATTGCCACAAATCGACATATTTCACGTCATAT
This sequence comes from Mobula birostris, assembly GCF_030028105.1. NCBI lineage: Eukaryota > Metazoa > Chordata > Chondrichthyes > Myliobatiformes > Myliobatidae > Mobula > Mobula birostris. Next base: position 6,648,224 of record NC_092379.1, on the reverse strand, counting down.
GCTGGTATATTAAACCTGACTGCAATTCTGATAGAGTGGATGTGAAGAGGATGATTCCAGTAGAGAGCAAGTCTAGCATCGGGAAGCATAGCCTCAGAAAATAGGAAACTCAGATGAGGAGGCATTCCTTCAGCCAGAGGGTGGTAAATCTATGGAATCTGATGTCAGAGAGGCTCGTGGAGGCCCAGTGATTGGGTGTCTTTAAGGCAGAAAAGATCGCTTCTTGACTGGTAAGGAAGTTATTGGGTAGAGGGGAAGGAGGGGAGTAACAGTTAAACCATGATGGAATGGCAAAGCAGACTCGATGGGCTGAAAGCCCTAATTCTGCTCTTGTGGGCTTCAAGCATCATAGTCAAAGGAGATTATAAATCTCTCCTCCATTTATATTGAGCGACTGAACCTGATGCTTGGACGATGATGTAGGCGCCGGGCTAGATTGAAAAGGCCGGGGTTTGGGGGCCAGAGGCGAGGGACTAAGGGTCTGCGGATGGACATTCTCTATGGACTTCAGTTCAGAGTGCTGTTTGCTTGCATTGTCACAATTTGTTTTGTGTTTCTGCTTCTGCACATTGGGTGTTTGACGGCCTTTTTAATGGGGTCCTTGTTTTGTGAATGCCTGTAAAGAGTCTCATCTCAAGGTTGCATAATCTATACATTCTTTGATAATAAATGTACTTTAATTCTGCTTCTCTGCTACAAGGATTGGGGGATTTTCTTCGATTCCTGTATAAGCCTGCATTCATTGACCATTGGGGAATGGCCCTGGAGAAGCTGTTGAAGAGTTGCCACTTCAACAGCCCACAGTCAATGTGGTCAAGGCTAAATTGGCTTAGGACCGCACGGAGTGTGTTAGTAAACCAGATGTGCTTTTACAACTTTGGTCAGCTGATGTAATTAAGGGATTTAATATTGCCATAACGCCCAGAATGTAGCCACCACCTAAACACTGAAGACATTCTACTGATGCTGGAAATCCAGGGCAACACACACAAAATGCTGGAGGAGCTCAGCAGGCCGGGCAGCATCTATGGAGGGGAATAAAGAGTCCAAGTTTCCAGCCGAGACCCTTCATCAGAACTGGAAAGGAAGGGCTAAGAAACCAATATAAGAAGGTAAGGAAGGGGAAGGAGTCTAAGCTAGGGGAGGGAAGGACGGGCTAGATTGAGGGCTGAAGGGTCTGTACTGTGCTTTAATCGTCACCTTCTAGATTGAACTCCCTCCCCTCCTACCATCTTCTAATTCTGGCTTCCTCCCCCTTCCTGATGAAGGGACTCGGCCCCAAAACGTCAACTCTTTATTCCACTCCATAGAGGTAGCCGCCAGGCCGCCAAACTCCGTGAACAGTTCCGCTTTGAGCAGGGCTGGCTTGTGCTGTGGACTCCGTGCAGAGGGAAAAAGCATCAAGGAGGGCATAGCTTTAAGGCGAATGGAAGAAAGTCGGGGGGAGGGGGGACGTCACAGGTAAGTTTCCTTTTTACGGAAGGTGCTGAGTGCATGGGCCGTGGTGATAGACATGAGGGATGAAAGAAAGATGAAGGGCCACGAGAGGAAAGGGTTAGATTGTTATTAGAGCGGGCACCAGCCAGGATAGCTTTGGGATAGTCGTATTTGGATATACCATGGGCATTAGTAAGGGTCTCCATTATCAACATCTTGAGTGGAGGCAGGGCTGGAGCTCACCAACTCTAAATCCATCTTCGAGGAAGAGCAGGACATCATCATCAGATGTACAGAAATGATAAGAAGCAAAGGTTGATTGGACAGCCAGATATTGTGAATCGCGTGGGAATAGTGACCGAGGCGGGAAGTTGGAAGCAACGAAAGGCCACAATGGTCGAACGTGATGGGAGAGGGAGGTGATTCATGGAATTGGGTCAAATGGAAGCCACTGGATTGGCCAGACGACAGGGAAGGATGGTTGGGGAGGGGTTGGGGCAAGAGGATGGGGCGAGCGTAAGGGGAACTCAGGAGATGCGAAAAGTTACAGAAGTTGGAGAATTTTACCGGTCGTTGGGAATGTGGGAAGGAAGGAAGGGTTGGGTTGATCTTGGTTGGCCAAAAACCAGCACAACTTTGTGGGCCGAAGGGCCTGTAAGTAATCGTCACTCTGCCTACCAACTGTTTAAATGCTGCCTCCCGACCCCCGTGTGTGTCTTCCTCTCTGTAATTACTTCTCGCCGCCAGTATTAATCCACACCTTGGTGCTGATTATTGCTGTTACAGAATGCCTTAGACTAACAAACATCGACTTGTTGGGCGGGGGGGGGGGGGGGGGGGGGAGAGATAGAGAAAATACAACAGAAAGCCGCTTCCTAGGAGGCGCCCGTATTTTGACAACGCAAACCTTTCAGCCGCTTCCAGTCCTGGGACGAAACCGTGGCTTTCATGAGCTGCGTTGGCAACACGGCTTTCGGCAGGCGTTGCGCTTGGCTTGGGAGTCCGGGGGTTGCGAGCTTTGGCTACCGTCCTCCGGGGCCGCACGCTCAGTCATCCGGGCTGAAGCCGCCACTGCGACGCCGGGAGAGAGCCCGTGTCGCCCCCGGGGGCCGTTGCTCTGAGGGGGTGACCAGCCTGAGCATCCGACCGGGCGACTTGGTTATCGGCCGCTGATCGCCCCGGCCCGTGTGGAAGCTTTCTGTGCACAAGCTGCCGGCCGCCTCACACAAAGGCAGTGACTTAAACTCCAGAGGGTTACCTGATCGGCTGAAAAGCGCTTTTGGGAAGTCCTGAGGCTGTCAACGGCACTATAGGAATGCAAGTCTGCAGTTTGTATCGGCTGTAAGTGCTGCGTACGACCCATTGAACGAAAAGGTAATGGCTTTGCCACACAAAACCCCTGGGGTCTTGGACCCACCAGGGGCTGCGGAATGCACCAACATCGGCGGGGCTCACCGATGGGCCATGGCGAGGCAGAGGAGCTTGGGTGTAAAATCCACCCCCCGCCCCCCATCCCACAAAGCCGGGCAGGGCACAGTGCCACGGGCGACGCCCAGCGCGGTGCAGAAGCCCTCAGTCACCATCTGGTCTTGGGTCAAGTTGAATTTACCAAAAGGAAAACAAAAAGGGGAGAAAGGGGCTAAGTGCAAATTGCGTCGTTCAAACGTACAAGGAGTGGTTTGGGTGATAACTTTGGGCTTGCAGAACGAAAAGTTGAAAGCCTACGATCACTGTACATATTAGCTGCGATCTGAATTACCACTATTTATGTCGGAGGTTTTACATATTAGCGTTGATGCTGTTTCCCGTCGGAATGGGCCAGACCCTCTTCGCCATCGTGCACACCCAAAATAAAATGGTCCGGTTACCGAGCTTTTTGTCCTTGACCCTACCCTGTCACAATTAGACGCGAGAGGGATGCTCCTTCTACATAGTCCCGAAGAGAAGGGGGGGGGGGAATAAACAAACTGGTTAGATACAGGGTAAAACTCCTCTAACACTGTCCCATCAAGCACTCCAGGATTCGGGACAGCGCGGGTTAGATTCACAGTAACGTTTCCCCTGCATTACCCCCAACAACTCACTCCGAAACGGTGCTGCCCCGCTCCAAGTGCATTACCTCTGGAAAAAGCGGCTTGATGTTTCGACCTCACTTTCCCCCAAAGCTTCAGGCAAGTGTGAAACCAGACGGTACGAGGATACACTGAACGACGTTTGGGTCTTCTCCACAGCGGGGAATGCTATGTCCCAGAAACCTTTCCGATATCCATCAAGGTGGGGGGGGGGGGAGAGCGCCACTTAATCCGGCTTTAAAGCCACCTGTCCCAAGGGAAATGTTTCTTTTTCTCTCTCAATTTGCCTTATTTTTTTACAAGTTTTACCGACTGGCTGTACATTATACACAGAATGGTCCCACGGGGCAATGGACCGGAGAGGCTCCGGCCGAAGAAGAGGTCGAGGTGGAGACAGGTCAGGCCTCACTGGGTGGGCCGAGTGGACGGCGACCTTACGAGTTTCGGACAGGATACGCCGACGGTGTCCACTGAGTGGGCGAGGCGAGGCCGGAGACCCGGGGCGGACAAAGGAGAAGTCCCAGAGGGCCGGGACCTGGCCGGTGGCAGGTTCGAGTCTTCCCCCTCCCCTCCATCGTTACAGTACTCCCCGACCGAGCAGCGGAGGTGGAAATGGGCCTCGAAGCCTCGGCTGGCACACCCACCACCACCACTACCCTTCCCTTCCGTCCCAACAGTCGGCCAGTCCCTATGGACAACCAGCTGCCAAGGTGGTGGGAGCATCCAATAGCCACCCCCCAGCTCTCCCACTCCCACTGCCCACGTGGACTTGGGCCAAGGAGACACGGGTGGTCGTTCTGGTTGGGAGGGAAGAGGGGGTTTGGTTAAGGGAGGGGGAGACTGGAAGGAGATGGGGAGCAGAGGTCCATTGTCTCGACTGGCCGGCCGGAGGGAGAGATCCTCCGGCCCATCTCGGTGGGCGCTGGGCTTCAGTCTTCCTTGCGCTCCAGAGCCTGCGGGGGGTGGATGGTGCCGGCGTTCATGGGGAAGGGCAGGGTGGAGAAGAGGGCCTCGGCCGTGCTGAAGACGCTGCCGGCTGGCACCTGGGTGAGGCCGGCGGCGGCGGCCGGCGACCCGAAGGGGTTGGCTGCCATGTTGAGGCGCTGGACGTGGTGGTAGATCATCTCCACCTGCGCCTTCTGCTCGGCGCCGAACGCCGGGCCGTTCAGCTCCACGAAGTTGAGGGCGTGGGCGGCGGCGGCGGGCAGCAGGTTGCCGGGCACGGCCAGCGCCACGTCGGCCGGCGCGTAGCGGATGGTGCTGGCCGCGTACAGGCTGGAGGGCGGCGGCGGCGGCGGGGCCTGGGCCTGGGCCTGTGCCTGTGCCAGGGCCAGAACGTCGGCCTTGTCGTCGGCGGACGGCGGAGCTGGCGACAGGGCGTCGGAGGCCCGGGGAGACGGGCCGAAAGGCGTCTTCCTGCCGCCGGGGTTCTCGGCAGCGCCGGGCGGGCTGAGGGGGGGATCCGCGCCGAAGTGGTCGGAGGCGGCGGGCGGGGCCTTGGCCGCCCGCTGGTGGTAGGCCGCCTCCCGCTCGGCCGGGTAGTCCCAGGCCGGACGGCGGCCCTCGTAGCCGATGGCCGGAGTGGCCTCAGTCTTGACCTTGAGGGTAGAGTCGCGATCGGCCACCCCCGGAGCCTTGACCCGAGGCCCCGAGCCGTCCCTCGGCCTCTTCCTCCGCTTGGGGTACAGGTGCCGGGCGGCCAAGTTGTCCTCCTCCGAGCTGGCCCCCGAGCCCCCGTCACTGGGTCCCGAGCCCCGCAGCTCTCGGCCCGGCCCCGCCTCGGCCTGGCCCTCCACCTTCATCCGCTTGACGCGCGGCAGGACCAGGCTCCTCCTGCTGCCGCTCGGCCCCTCGCTGTCCGACAGGCTCGAGTCGCTGTCGTCCTTGGCCGAGGTCATCTCCTCCTCGGACCGGCTGTCGGACCGCTTCCAGGCCTCCGAGCGCGCCCGGACGCCCGCCTCCAGGTTGCCGGCCTTTCCCGTGGCCTTCGGGTCGTGGCTCCCTGCAGGAGAGAGGGACAAGGAGGGCGATGGAAGGGGCATCAGCTGGTACCAAATCTCACAAAAACCCTTCATCTGCCTATCTAAACACAAAGCATTGGAGCAGAATTAGGCCATTCAGCCCGTCGAGTCTGCTCTGCTATTCAAACACAACTAATTTATTTTCCCTCTGCCTTTTCCCCATAACCTTTGAGGTCTTTAATAATTATGAACCTATCAGCTTCTTCTTTAAGGTAGTGTTGTGGTTAGCACAATGCTTTACAGACAAGAGAAGACCTGTGGATGCTGGAAATCTGAGCAACTAGGGTGTTCAACCAGAGTGTTCACAATCTGAGCAAAATGCTGGAGGAACTCTGCAGGCCAGGCAGCATCTACGGAAAATAGTAAACAGTCCCCGTTTCAGGCCGGGACGTCGACTCTGTACTCTTTTCCATAGATACTGCCTGGTCTGCTGAGTTCCTCCAGCGTTTTGTGTACAATGCTTTACAGTACGGGTGACCAGGGTCCAACTCCCGTCACTGCCTGCAAGGAGTTTGTACGTTCTCCCCCGTGACTGCGTGGGTTTCCTTCGGGTGCTCCGGTTTCCTCCCACAGTCCAAAGACATACCGGTTGGCAGGTTAGTTGGTTATTGTAAATTGTCCTGTGATTAGGCTGGGGTTAAATCGGGGAATTGCTGGACAGTGCGGCTCAAAGGGCTGGAAGGACCTATTCCGCATTGAAGCTTAATAAATAAGTAAGTACGTATATAAACTCTCCAGAAAAAGAAACTCCCCTTCATCTCTGTTCTGGAGGGACACCCTTATAATCTGAGGCTGCCCTCTGATCTTTGACTCTATTATTGGAAATGTTCTCTGCATGTCCACTCGGTCTCAGCCTTTCAATATTTGGTAGGTTTAAAAGAGATCTCCCTTCATTCCTTGAAACTCCAGTGAGTACAATCCCAAAGCCATCAAATGCTCCTCATACGCCTTATCCAAACATGTGTTAAATGTTACATTTGCAAACAATAGCCTGTAAAATCCACTTGGACCCAGAGGCAACTGGATGTGGCGTGGAGCTGAAATGAGGCAGCAGTTGACGAGAATGAGGAAGGCCTGAGGTTCGATCGATTTAAGCTTCATCCCAAATGGAGGTGGCGGGGTCCAGGCCCCAGAACAGATCGAAGTGACTGGGCGACGAGTTAGGCGGTGGACCAGTTTGGAAAGGTCAGGGTGTGTGGGACCAGGGTGAAGGATGGGCCGGTTTGGCTTGCTGCTCTGTTCTGAACTAAGTGTCAGTGGACAAACTGTCTGTGGACTTCAGAACGCTGTTTGCTTGTGTTTATTGTTTGCATGAGTTTTTTTTTGCTCTCTACACATCTGGTGTTTGCTGGTCTAAAAAATAATTTTTTTGGGGTTCTTTGTTTCGTGGCTGCCCATTAGGAGATGAAACCCAAGGTTGTATAATGTAAACATATTTTGATAATAAATGTACTTTGAATCCATGTCTACCACTCCACTGGCAGCTTTTTCCATAGTTGCATCAATGGAGAGAAAAGGACAGTCGCCTTTTATGGGTAAAATCTTCATGAAGACCAGGCAGCAGCTTTCGGACAACCAGAAGACCAGAACCCTCACAAGACCACTGTGTCTTGTATAATCACCAACCTTATGATGCTACACTGCCTCTAAAGTCATACAGCATTGGAGAATCTGTCCTTTGGTCCATTGTAGCTGGTCCCGTTTTCTTGCATTTTGTCCCTATTTCTCAAAATCTTTCCTATCTATGTACCCAAATGTCTTTTATAAGTGATTATTGGACCTGCGGTGTGACGGGGTGGAGATACGTCTCTACCAAAGGAGGTGTAAGGCGCTCCTTCCCTCCGCTAGCCTGCAGGTCACCCTTGGGCAAGGTGTAGCACTTGCTTAGTTCCCTGATTAGGGTCACCTGGAGCCATGGGAGCAGGTGGTTTTTGGTCGTATGAGCAGCCGGTGCAGGTCACAAGTCCTCGTTATGCAACCACTGACGCCAGGCGGACAATATCTGAAGAGTATTGATAATGGCTAGGGGTCACCCCTCTTGTAAAGACACTGCCCAGAAGAAGGTGATGGCAGAAGAATTGCCAAGAACAATCATGGTGAGACCATGATTACTCAAGTCATACGACACAGCACATGTCGAACAAAGGATTTGTACCTGCCTCACTCCCTCTGGCAGCCCATTCCATTTATGGCCCATCCTCTGGGCGGAAATGTCGCCTCTCAAGTTCCGATTAAATCTTCCCCCTCTCACTCTAAATCTGAATCAGAGTTATCTAGTTCTTTTCCCCTTAACCTTTGGGGGAAAAAAGAGAGTTTATTCTCCCCATCTATACCCCTCATAATTTATACACCTCTATGAGATCACCCCTCAATCTCCTGTGGTCCAAGGGAAACAATCCAAGACTGTCCACCACCCAGGCCATGCTCTCTTCTCACAACTGGTGCCAGTGTGAAATGTGAGGAGGATGTTATGAGAATGCAGGGTGACTTGGACAGGTTGGGTGAGTGGGCAGATGCATGGCAGATGCAGTTTAATGTGGATAAATGTGAGGTTACCCACTTTGGTGGTAAGAACAGGAAGGCAGATTATTATCTAAATGGAATCAAGTTAGGAAAAGGGGAAGTACAACGAGATCTAGGTGTTCTTGTACATCAGTCACTGAAAGCAAGCATGCAAGTACAGCAGGCAGTGAAGAAAGCTAATGGCATGCTGGTCTTCAGAACAAGGGGAATTGAGTATAAGAGCAAAGAGGTCCTTCTGCAGCTGTACAGGGCCCTGGTGAGACCACACCTGGAGTACTGTGTGCAGTTTTGGTCTCCAAATTTGAGGAAGGACATTCTTGCTATTGAGGGAGTGCAGCGTATGTTCACAAGGTTAATTCCTGGGATGGCGGGACTGTCATATGTCAAAAGATTGGAGCGACTGGGCTTGTATACTCTGGAATTTAGAAGGCTGAGAGGGGATCTTATTGAAACATGTAAGATTATTAAGGGATTGGACACGCTGCAGGCAGGAAGCATGTTCCCGCTGATGGGTGAGTCCAGAACCAGAGACCACAGTTTAAGAATAAGGGGTAGGCCATTTAGAACGGAGCTGAGGAAAAACTTTTTCACCCAGAGAGTGGTGGATGTATGGAATGCTCTGCCCCAGAAGGCTGTGGAGGCCAAGTCTCTGGATGCTTTCAAGAAAGAGATGGATAGAGCTCTTAAAGATAGTGGAATCAAAGGTTATGGGGATAAGGCAGGAACTGGATACTGATTGTGGATGATCAGCCACGATCACAGTGAATGGCGGTGCTGGCTCGAAGGGCCGAATGGGCTACTCCTGCACCTATTGTCTATTGTCTACTGCCATCTGGAAGAAGGTCCAGGAGCCTCAGGACTCACACCACCAGGTTCAGGGATAACTTCTACCTCCCAACCATCAGGTTGTTGAAACAATGCAGGTAACTTCACCCAACTTCACTTGCTCCATCATTGAAATGTTCCCACAACCACGGACTCACTTTCATCTTATGTTCTCGATATTTATTGCTTATTTATTATTATTTATATTTGTATTTACACAGTTTGTTGTCTTCTTCACTCTGGCTGAACAGCCTAGTTTTTCATTGATTCTGTTATAGTTATTATTCTACAGAGTAATTGAATATGCTCACAAGAAAATGAATCGCAGGTTTGTATATAGTGACATATATTTACTTTGATAATAAAATTTGCTTTGAACTTTGAACTTCAATCTAATCTGAACTGTTCCTTGTAGGCATCTAGCCCACCTATTTTGTGGTTTTAAACTGTCGATCAGTCCCTTCTGACGTTCATAATTAAAAATGATCTCTCTCGTTTTTCAACTCATCCCACCGAAAAAGCCACTGCTTCCTCTCTCGTTTGGCTCTCCAACTGCTCCTTAAATGCTCTGTGTGCAATTTGTCTCATTCCACACACCGGGTTCATGAAGTACAACTTCCCTTTCTCAACCACGTCCCTACCTCAGAACAGCACAGCACAATTCCAGTCCACTTTGCACTGGAATGGACTCCCTTTTTATTCTAATTGTGTTCTTTCTCGTATAATTTATGTTAATACTTTTCTCGTGAGCGATGTGTCTCTAAAGCTGTGTGCTCGTGAAGCTGCCGCAAGTAAGTCTTTCATTTATACTTGCGCTGGAATAGAGCCAACGAGCTCTACAGCACAGAAACAGGCCCTTTGGCCCATCTAGACCATGCTGAATATTCTGCCTTGCCCCATCTACCTACGCCCAGACCATAGCCCTCTTACCTTATATAATCCTACAGCACCAAAACAGGTGTCTAGTCCCAACCATTATTCTGCCTAGTCCCATCAACCTGCATCTGTATCACAGCTCTCCATACCCCACAGAGCACTACAACACAAAAGTAGGCCCTTTGGCGCACCTAGGTCATGCCAATCTATTTAATCCGCCTAGTTCTATTGATCTGCACCCAGACCAGATCCTTCCATACCTCAAAGAGCTCTACAGCACGGAAACAGGCTCTTTGGCCCATCTAGTCTGTGCTGTAGTACTCCACGATGTGCCTGTGCATATGACAACAAGCTACAAACTTTGAAAAAGTTTCACAGGATCGTAAACGATAAAAGTTTGGGTTTCTTGCAGTTTATCCTCTCCAAACCCCTCAGTTTTCTATACCTCAGTTATGTTCCCTCTTAATCGCCTCTGCTCCGGAAAAAAAATGGTACAACAGCAGTCAGCGTAGCCTATTACGGTGTCAGCAACACAGATTCGATTCCCGCCACTGTCTGTAAGGAGTTTGTGTGTTCTCCCTGTGACCGCGTGGGATTGTATGCCACTTTATGGGCATATAATTAATGTATGTATGTGAGCTATCCTATATATCTATTATTTTTTATTAATGCCTTCTTTATCTGTTTTTCTTGTGCTGATTCAGATCAGCAGTAACAGTTATTTCATTCTCCTCACACTCGTGTACAGGAGTTTGTACGTTCTCCCCGTGACCGCGTGGGTTTCCTCTGGGTGCTGAGGGAAAATACAGAAATCCGGAATTGCAGTCCTACGTCGAGCTCAATGCTAACTGGTGACCCCTGCGACGCTGCTGGTGTCAAACTGTATCGGTCTCTGCTGTTCCTTTGGGTTCGTCAGATGCGTGGAGAGGGGGAGCCTGCTACCTGGGCAACAGCTTGTTCTCCCTGTAGTACAGCCCAGGCTTGCATATCTACACAGCTAGGGTGCAACATCCACGGTTGACCTTGAACAACGGATGCCTCATTCACATCTGAGGTAATGCAATTGTTGACTAAATAGTGCAACACCTCTTCTCCCCCTTTACACCCTCCTCTAAGGTACCGGTGACCCCTGTTTCCATCCAGGGGGTCAGTGTGGACATGGTGGAGGATTACAAATACCTGGGGATACGAATTGACAATAAACTGGACTGGTCAAAGAACACTGAGGCTGTCTACAAGAAGGGACAGAGCCGTCTTTATTTCCTGAGGAGACTGAGGTCCTTTAACATCTGCCGGACGATACTGAGGATGTTCTACGAGTCTGCGGTGGCCAGTGCTATCATGTTTGCTGTTGTGTGCTGGGGCAGCAGGCTGAGGGTAGTAGACACCAACAGAATCAACAAACTCATTCGTAAGGCCAGTGATGTTGTGGGGATGGAACTGGACTCTCTGACGGTGGTGTCTGAAAAGAGGATGCTGTCTAAGTTGCATGCCATCTTGGACAATGTCTCCCATCCACTACATAATGTACTGGTTGGGCACAGGAGTACATTCAGCCAGAGACTCATTCCACCGAGATGCAGCACAGAGCGTCATAGGAAGTCATTCCTGCCTGTGGCCATCAAACTTTACAACTCCTCCCTTGGAGGGTCAGACACCCTGAGCCAATAGGCTGGTCCTGGACTTATTTCATAATTTACAGGCATAATTTACATATTACTATTTAACTATTTATGGTTCTATTACTACTTATTATTTATGGTGCAACTGTAATGAAAACCAATTTCCCCCGGGATCAATAAAATATGACTATGACTATGACTCTGAGTTTCATGAAAATTCCATACCCTGGGACACTGCAGTTCCTGCCCACCCTTCAGGCCAGTGTCTCGGTGAGAGCAACAGCTTCATAACCTCCATGAAAGTCACTGAGTTCCCAAGGACTTTGCTGCAAATCCATGCCTTCTCGACCCGTGCAAGCATGCAGACAACTGAGTTTGGGGTCCTTCAACCCACGGACCACAAGCTCTGATTGGCTTGCAGTTGGATTGGCTTCAGGGTCTGCAATCAGACGCTCTGGCCAAAGGGATGGGATTGGTGCTTCACAGGGGGGCGTGGGTCGCGAGATTTCTTTACCTATGTGCTCCCGAGAGTCGGACTCCGAATCTGACAACACCAGCTGCTTGGAAGCTTTGATGGACGATAGCGGGAGCTGTGAGATATCCATCGGAGTGTCTCGAAGCTCCGGTTTGCTATAAGGGCAAAAGAAAAATAGTACGTCACATTCATTGCACGAGGCAGGTTTACCACAGGCACCGTGGGTAAGCGCGAGACTACTACACCTCAGGATGTCACGGTTCAGAGTTCAATTCTGACGCCTGGTGTGGTAAGTTTGTACGTTCTTCCCGTGGGCATGAGGGTTTCCTCCCACATTCTGGTTAGTAGGTTAATTGGTCATTGTAAATTGTTCCGTGGTTACGTTAGTCTTATACAGATGGGTTGCTGGACGCTGCGGCTTATTGGGCCGGAAGGCGCTGTTCTGCACTGTGACTCTAAATAAATACGCCACCGTTAAAGGGTGCTAAGGATTCTGAGGCAGAAGATCCTGCTACCATCAAGGAGCCTGAAGGCACACACTTAGTGATTCAGGAAATGCTTCCCCTCTGCCATCCGATTCCTAAATGGACACTGAACCCATAAACACTATCTCACTTTTTAAAGTATATATTATTTGTTTTCTGCAGCTTTTTAATCGATTCCATATATGTATACTGTAATTTATTTATTATTATTATTAAATTTTCTTCTATATTATATATTGCATTGAAATGCTGCTGCTAAGCTAACAAATTTCACGACACACGTCGGTGATAATAAACCTGATTCTGATTTTGATTCTTGTGGGACAGAATTGTAATGTGAAATAAAAGTATCAAAGCCAACATCAAGTGTTAATTTTCAGTCGCTTTGGCCCATCAAATCCTCAGCAGCCACCGAAAACCCAATCACACTAATCCCATTTTATTCCCACCTGCGTTCCCAAAAACACCACCAAAGGTTTGTGAGCTACCTTCACACTTGCGGTAATTTACCGGTGGCTAGCGTAATGAATTACTGCGTCAGTGATCGGGGGTTCAATCCTCCGCGCTGTCTGTAAGGAGTCTGTATGTTCTCCCGGGCATCCAACTGCACACGGGTTAGGGCTGGTAAGTTGGGGCCATGATATGTTGGTTTTGAAAGCATACTGTCACTTACAGGCTGCCCCCCAGCACATTCTCGAACTGGGTTGGTTCTTGACACAAAACGACGTTTTGGTGATTCGGTGTTCGTGTGACAAACAAAGCTAATCTTTATGGATGCACTTTGATGGGATGTGGGAGAAACTAGTGTTGAGAGGGAAAATAAGTCAGCCCTGATGGAGGAGTGGACAACATGCACAAAATGCTGGAGGGAACTCTTCAGGCCAGGCAGACCCTATGGAGAAGAGTACAGGTGATGTTTTGGGCCAAGACCCTTCATTAGGGCTGGGAAAAAAAGATGAGGAGTCAAAGCAAGAAGATGGGAGAGGGGAGGAAGAACCTCAAGGTGAAAGGTGAAACCAGGAGGGGTGAAGCAAAGAACTGGGAGGTTGATTGGTGAGATACAGGGCTGGAGAAGGGGGAATCTGATAGGAGAGGACAGAAGTTCATGGCAGAAAGTAAAAGGGGGAGGAGCACCAGAGGGAGGTGATGAAAGAGAAAGAAAAGTGAATGGGGAAGGAGGCGGCGGGGTATTACCAGAAGTTCGAGAAATCAGTGTTCATGCCATCGGGTTGGAGGTTACACAGATAGAATATCAGATGTTGCTCCTTGAACCTGAGTGTGGCTTCATCACGGCAGTAAAGGAGGCCGTGGATTGACATATCGGAATGGGAACGGGAAGTGGAATTAAAATGGGTGGCCACTGGGAGATCCTGCTTGTTCTGGCGGACGGAGCTAAGGTGTTTGGCGAAGCAGTCTCCCAATCTACATTGGGTCTCACCGATATGCAAGAGGTCACACCGGGAGTACCTGATACAGCATATGGCCCCAACAGACTCACAGGTGAAGTGTCGCCTCACCTGGAAGGACTGTTTGGGGCCCTGAATGGTAGTGAGAGAGGAGGTGTAGGGGCAGGTGTGGCACTTGTTCTGCTTGCCAGGAAAGAGATCTGTGGGGAGGGACAAATGGACAAGGGAGTCACGTAAGGAGCGATTCCTGCGGAAAGTGGGGGGGGGGGTAGGGAAAGATATGCTTGGTGGTAGGATTCTGTTGGAGATGGCAGAAGTTGTGGAGAATTATGTGCTAGATCTGGAGGCTGGTGGGGCAGTAGGTGAGGACAAGAGGAACCCTATTCCTGGTAGGGTGGTGGGAGGATGGGGTAAGAGTAGACATGCATGAAATGGAAGAGATGAGGCTGAGGGCCATGTTGACGGTGGAGGAAAGGAAGCCCCTTTCTTTGAAGGAGGATTTCTCCTTAGTTCTCAACTGAAATGCCTCATCCTGAGAGCAGATGCAGCAGAGACGGAGGAATTGAGAGAAGAGGCTGGAACAAGGTGGGACGAGGTAGAGTCCAGGTAGCTGTGAGAGTCAGTGGGTTTATAATAAACATCAGTGGATAAGCTGTCTCCACAGATCGAGAAAGGGAAGGGAAGCATTGGAAATGGACTAGGTAAATTTGAGGGCAAGGTGGAAGTTGGAGGCAAAGTGGATGAAGTTGTTGAGTTCTGCGTGGGTGCAGGACGCAGCGCCAATGCAGTCACCGATATAGCGTAGGAAGAGTGGAGGAACAACACCAGTATAGACTTGGTAAAAGCACCACATCTCCCAGTGGCCGCCATTTAAATTCCATTCCCATTCCAGTATGTCAGTCCATGGCGTCCTCCACTGTCGCGATGAGGCCACACTCAGGTTAGAGGAGCAACACCTTAAATTCCCTCTGGGTAGCCTCCAACCTGATGGCATGAACATCGATTTCTCAAACTTCTGGTAATGCCCCACCCCACCATTCCCCATCCCCTTTCTTCTCTCTCTCACCTTATCACCACTCTCTTCTGCTTCTCCCTCTTTCCTTTCTTCCACGGTCTTCTGTCCTCTTCTATCAGTCACCCCCTCCTCCAGCCCTGTCTCTCTCTCACCGATCAACTTCCCAGCTCTTTACTTAACGCCTCCCCCCTCCCGATTTCACCTATCTTACTGCCCTCCCCCCACTTTCTTACTCTGACTCCTCATCTTTTGTTCCATTCCTGCTGCAGGGTCTCAGCCCCAAACGTCAACTGTTTACTCTTTTCCTGGCCTGCTGAGTTCCTCCAGCATTTTGTGGGTGTTGCTCTGGATTTCCAGCGTCTGCGGATTTTCCCTTGTTCGGGATTGGAACGCTGGAGCAGACTCGATGGGCCGAATGGCCTAATTCTGCTCCTATGCGTTATGGTCTCGAACGGGTGGTGGCCTCTGTCATCTGCACAGTACATGAGCCTTAAAAAAATAGGCACCGATTCTTTGAACGTTTCTCAGCACCGCGGGACGTCCCAAAGCATTTTATTTCGTGCAGACACCAGCAGTCAGTTTGGAATTGACTGATTACTGTCATATGGGCCCAAAAAGCTTGCATACTATCAGGACAGATCATTCCAAACGTACTGTACTGTGCTAGGGTGCTTAAGACTTTTTCATAGTACTGTATTGGTCAACATTGAGTCGACAGCTAGTTTGTAAATCTGGATGTTGGGAATGGTGAGGGTGGAGCGCTGTGGGATGGGTGAGGGACATGGACTACAGTACTGTGCAAAAGTCTTACACACACACATATATATATATAGCTAGGGTGCATAAGGCTTTTGCACAGTAATGTAGTAATTTTATGTATTGCACTAAAGTGCTGTCACAAAAAAAAGAGTTCATGACAGATGTGAGTGATGATAAACCTGATTCTGATCTGGGTCTCTATTGCGGACTGGGAATGGGAAGGGGGCAGGGAGAGGGGAATCATGGTTGGGAAAAGGGACAGGGAGAGGGGAGGGAAGCACCGGAGAGGCATTCTGTATTTATCAATAAACCAATTGTTTGGAATCAAATGACCTTGCCTGGTATCTCAGGGCTGGGTGTGTCTGCATCCGCCCCTGACACTCCTTCTCCACCGCCTGTCCCACACCCCTCCCGCGGTGCTCCACCCTCACCATTCCCAATGTCCTTTGTTCCCGCCAGATTTACAAACTCGCTCTCTGCTCCACGTTGACAAATACTGTGCAAAGGTCTTAGGCACCCTAGCTACCTATATCTGATTGATTCTTTTGCACAATACTTTAAGTACGTTGAGATAATTAAAAACAAAACAAAACAGAATGCAGAATGTAGGGCTAAAGTTGCACAGAAAGTGCGTAGAGCATAGCACATTACATCTGTTCAGGCCCTTCAGCTCACAATGTTGTGCTGATACATTTTAAGCTCTTCCAAGATCACTGTAACCCCTTCCCTGTGGCATAGCCCTCCACTTCTCTATCTGCTAGATAAAGGGGTACGGCGAGGCAGATTGTGAGATCAAGAGTTTATCGTACAAGAGGTCTATTCAAGAACCATTATCAGCTATCTTTGAGCCTGGAGTGATGTGTCCTCTTGTACCTACTGCCCAGTGGGAGCGAGGAGGAGAGGGAATGACCTGGGTGGGAAGGCTCGGTCGGCTGTGGTACTGAGGCGTTGGAGTCGTTGGATCTGCCGTTAGCAAGATGCCGTCGCTTTGCTTCAGTGAGGCAGGCTCGGGAAAGAACCTCCTCGGTTTACTGTGAAATAATTACTTCCCCACTGCTATCAGACTCCAACCACAACCCTCTGTGAGAGATCAGGAGCTTGGACGTCTGTGTGATTGAGTGTGACTTTGTGTGTGTGAGAGAAAAACTGAGTATGTGGAGTTTGGAGCTCGAATGAGTGTTTGTGTGTGAGAGAGAGAGGGGGGAGACACAAAAAGAGATTATGTGTGAGAGATTGTGTGTGAGCGGGAATGTGTGTGTGGGAGAGATTGTTTGTGAGTGTGTGTGTGTGTGTGTGAGAGAGAGAGATTGTATATA
The DNA here is from genome assembly GCF_030028105.1 of Mobula birostris. Taxonomy (NCBI): domain Eukaryota; kingdom Metazoa; phylum Chordata; class Chondrichthyes; order Myliobatiformes; family Myliobatidae; genus Mobula; species Mobula birostris. Next base: position 6,631,392 of record NC_092379.1, on the reverse strand, counting down.
AGTGTGTGAGAGAGAGATATTGTGTGTGAGTGTATGAGAGAGAGATTGTGTGAGTGTGTGTGAGAGTTTGTGTGTGAGTGTGTATGAGAGAGAGGGAATGCGTATAAAGAGAGATTACGTTTGAATGTGTGTGCGTGTGTTCAAATGTGTGTGTGAGAGATTATAAATTTGAGTATATGCATGAGTGTGAGAGAGATTGCATGTGAGTGTGTGTGTGAGAGAGAGAGATTGAGTTGACACTGGAATGAAGAAACGTGACTCCTTCTGTTAGGGTGCATGTTAATTAGGGCTTGTAATTAATGCTTGCAATTAAAATATAAATTGCAGCAACTAATGCTTTTATGTTGAATTAGTCACAGCTAATTATTTGCAGTGTAGAGATCACTAAACAGTATTGCAGAGATGACATTTCGTTCTCCCCTTTCCACAAATGCAATGGGGACTGAAAATGCAGGGTGTGCAGTAACATTTCCAGATTTATTACTCTGAAGGCACGGGAGGGGTGGGGACGGTGGGGGTGTGATTAAGAGACTGTAGTGAAGCATAATCACAGGTTTGATGGCGGGGCTGCTGTGTATCAGGCAGGCTCTGTGCTAGAGGAGACAATGTAAGACTTGCCAATATCAAAAGCCATGATACAGCAACAAGGTCTGAGGAAAGCCTGAATTCCTGTTGACATCTGGGGGGACGTGTCTATGACCTCTGCAGCGACTTGCCTGGCTAATACGATGAATTGAATACTGGGGCTTTGGGCTGCTCTAGGGAATTGGATCTGAGGAATCAATTTGCTTCAGAATGCTTTTGCTGTTGCTCTCTTCTGTTGTTAGCATGATTTGTTTTTTTTCTTTTTCTGTGCGCGTTGGGGGTTGATCTTTATTCTTTTTTAATTGGGTTCTTTCGGGTTTCTTGCTTTGTGGCTGCCTGTAAGCAGACAAATCTCAAGGTTGTATAATTCATACATTCTTTGTTAATAAATGTACTGTGATTGATGGATTGAACTCTGCACCACCATGGGTTAAAGCTGGTGCAAGACCGTTGGGCTGAGTCCCCAAGGACTCAGAACGCAGAGGAAGGCTTAGTAACCGGCTGGTGAGTGACCTGTGGCCACAGTGAGAAGGTTAGCTGACTGAACGACTGTGACATATCTCCTCTCTGTGAAGGTGCTGGACAGCACAGATTAAAACTGAGTTGATCTATCTTTCGAAGGAGGTTCACCCTTGACTGTAGACTTCAGGAGAGGGAAACCAGAGGTTCCTTAGCCAGTCCTCGTCGATGGATCAGAGGTGGAGAGGGTCAGCAGCTTTAAATTTTGACGACCCTCACCTGGAGCTACACTCTGACTTTGATTCTTTGCGGGAATGGGACCTCATGACCGGCCGTTTTTTGATATTCCAAGGACGTGGCCTGGAAGACTGATGTGCCTTCAGGGTGCCGGATTTTCGTGGCTCTGGAGACGGGCTGATCCGAGGCCAGTGCCCAACTGAGGCGCCGTAGGAGAACACGGAACATCGGGGGCAGTGGGTTCGCTGCTGGGGGCTGTGTGCCCGGAGAGCTGCTCCTTTCTGGGGCATGGAGCTCGGAAAAAGCGACGCAACAGACTTTTAACATCATAAATCAGCAAGTTGTTCGTTATGTCTCCCCCCTCGCTGTGAAATGGGGATACCTCTTTCTCCCTTATTAGGGAGAGGGAGAGCCTGCAGTAAGTCGAATTACCAGGTGATCGAGTAGTCTTTGGGGTACTGCAGGTCTGTGTTATTGATGTTTTGCTGCAAGCTTGAGTGCTCGGTGGGGGGGGGCGCTGATGCTTTTGTTGGTGGGGGAGTGAGGGGAGGGGTCGTTGCTTTGCTACTGCTTGTGCGTGGGAGGAGGAAGCTGTGGTGGGGGGCTTTGGGGGTTCTAACATTTAACTATCACTCATTCTTTGGGGCACTCCTCTGTTTGTGTGGATGTTTGCGAAGAAGAAGGATTTCAGGATGTATATGGTATACATTTCTCTGACATTAAATGTACCTCTGAAACCTATTGGAATCAGAGGATCTGACCTGAACCCACCATGTAAGGGCAATTGTGAAGAAAGCACGACAGGGCCTCTACTTCCTTAGGCGTCTGCGGAGATTTAACGTGACATCTCATCCTTGACAACCTTCTATTGTGTGCAGTTTTGGTCCCGTAATTTGAGGAAAGACATCCTTGCCATAGAGGGAGTACAAAGAAGGTTCACCAGATTGATTCCTGGGATGGCAGGACTTTCATATGATGAAAGACTGGATGAACTAGGCTTATACTCGCTGGAATTTAGAAGATTGACGGGGTATCTGATTGAAACGTATAAAATCCTAAAGGGATTGGACAGGCTAGATGCAGGAAGATTGTTCCCGATGTTGGGGAAGTCCAGAATGAGGGGTCACAGTTTGAGGATAAAGGGGAAGCCTTTTAGGACCAAGATGAGGAAAAACTACTTCACACAGAGAGTGGTGAATCTGTGGAATTCTCTGCCACAGGAAACAGTTGAGGCCAGTTCATTGGCTATATTTAAGAGGGAGTTAGATATGGCCCTTGTGGCTAAAGGGATCAGGGGTCATGGAGAGAAAGCAGGTATAGGGTTCTGAGTTGGATGATCAGCCATGATCATACTGAATGGCGGTGCAGGCTCGAAGGGCCGAATGGCCTACTCCTGCACCTATTTTCTATGTTTCTATGTTTCTATAGGTGTGTAGTGTGGTGGCTGCATCATGGCCTGCTTTGGAAACACCAATGCTTTTGAATGGAGGATCCTACAAAAGGTAATGGATTCGGCCCAGTACAACCCTGATAAAGCCTTCCCAGCCATTGAGCACAACTACAGGAAACACTTTCGTAAGAAAGCAGCACCATATATTATATGGTTATCCATCATCAGAGATCCCCACCACCCAGGCTACGCTCTTTTCTCACTGCTGCCATCAGGTAGAAGGTACAAGAGCCTCAGGACTGGCACCACCAGGTTCAAGAACAGTTACTACCCCTCAACCATCAGGCTCTTGAACAAAAGGGGGTAACTACACTCACTTGCCCATCCATTGAGATGATCCCAAAGCCAATGATCTCACTTTAAGGACTCTATCACATTATTTCATGTTCTCATTATTTATTGCTATTTATTTATATTTTCATTTGCACAATTTGTTGTCTTCTGCACTTTGGTTGACCTTTCAGTGATCCTGTTACAGTTACTATTCTATAGATTTGCTGAGTATGCCCACAGGAAAATGAATCTCAGGGTTGTATATGGTGACATGTATATATTTTGATAATAAAATTTACTTTGAACTTTGAACCCTGCTCTGTCCCCTACTAGGCAACAACATCAGTAGGCCGGGGACACTAACTATTGTCTTAACTAGAATTGTTAAGCCCTGGTGCTTTCTGTTTAATCTGGTCAAGTTTATTGTGACTGGCATGGGTTTTCCGCGTTCTATGGTAATCTAAAGGGGACTCTCGTTTAGCACAGGGCGGAGTCCTTGTGTTTGTAGAGAACGAATTGTCTCGTGGTGTCACTCAGTCGTGCCTCCAATGCTCTGTTGGTATTCCTGTGTGTAACCTCTTGTTTCCGTCCCTACGTGGTTCCTCTGGTCCTGGGTTCAGCCATAGCCAGCGCTCAACGTCTGCCGTTCCTCCGCATCGGGATCAAGTTGTTGCCAGTGCTCACCGTGACAGAGTTTGCCATTTCCTGCTCCCGGCCACAGTCGTTGCCGGCGCTCACCATGGCAGAGACCGCCGTTCCTCCACTCCTGGGTTCAGTGCGCACCGTGACTAATTTTAAGATAATTGGAGGAAAGCGTGGGGGTGATTGGATGTCAGAGATAGTTTGTTTTTAAACAGAGTGGTGGGTGTGTGGAATGCACAACTGGGGTGTTGGTAGAGACAGATACATTAGGGACATTTAAGAGGCTTAGAAAGACACATGGATGATAGAAAATGGAGGACTATGAGGGAGGGAGTGATCTTGGTTAAAAAGATCGGCACAACATCGTGGGCCAAAGAGCTGCTCTGTATGGTACCCTTCTATATTCTAGCTCAGCCAGTCAGGTAGCATCATAGCACCACTGTCTGGTATGGAGGGGCTACTACACAGGACCAAAAGAAGCTGCAGAAGGTTGTAAATCTAGTCGGCTCCATCTTGGGTACTGCTTACAAAGTACCCAGGACATCTTTAGGGATCGGTGTCTCAGAAAGGCAACATCCATTATTAAGGACCTCCGGTACCCAGGACATGCCCTTTTCTCACTGTTACCAGCGGGGAGGAGGTACAGAAGCCTGAAGGCACACACTCAGCGATTCAGGAACAGTTTCTTCCCCTCTGCCATCCGATTCCTAAATGGACTTTGAACCCTTGGACACTACCTCACTTTTTAAAAAAATATACAGTATTTCTGTTCGGGCACGTTTTTTAATCTATTCAATATATGTAATTGATTTACTTGTTTATTTATTATTATTATTTTTTATTTTATTTATTCTTTTTTTTCTCACTGCTAGATTATGTATTGCATTGAACTGCTGCTGCTAAGTTAACAAATTTCACGCCACATAAGATGACGAGAGGCATTGATCGTGTGGATAGTCAGAGGTTTTTTCCCAGGGCTGAAATGGCTAGTACGAGAGGGCACAGTTTTAAGGTTCTTGGAAGTAGGTACAGAGGAGATGTCAGGGGTAAGTTATTTACTCAGAGAGTGGTGAGTGCGTGGAATGGGCTGCCGGTGGTGGTGGAGGCGGATACGATAGGGTCTTTTACGAGACTCCTGGACAGGTATATGGAGCTCAGAAAAATAGAGGGCTATGGGTAACCCTAGGTAATTTCTAAGGTAAGGACATGTTCGGCACAGCTTTGTGGGCCAAAGGGCCTGTATTGCGCTGTAGGTTTTTCTATGTTTCTATGTTGGTGCTAATAAACCTGATTCTGATTCTGATTTCGAGGTGAGACTGCTCGTTGATGTTGAAGATAATGAGGAAGAACATGGTCCTCACCTCAGCACATGGTTCACCCAGATGATGTTCTTCTCGTTCCCATTCTTCACGTTGATCGAGATGGTGGCGCTTGACTGGACCCACATGTACCCTCCGTTCTTCTGCATCCAGCGGTAATACTTCGTGACCACCTGACCCTTGTTCAACACTAGGGAGAGAGGACAGCAGATCAGCGTCAACAGAACCCTGGATCGGGGCAAAAGGCTGGGCCAAAATCTGCTCCGTCGTGTAGAGCTACTGGGTTAGATGGTGCTGGGGGAGAGGGGTTACTGAGGGATGGAGTGAGGGAACTGGATTAATGTCAGCGGGGATACAGTCAGAGAGACGGTGCTGGGGGAGAGGGGTTACTGAGGGATGGTGTGAGGGAGCTGGATTAATGTCAGCGGGGATACAGTCAGAGAGACGGTGCTGGGGGAGAGGGGTTACTGAGGGACGGTGTGAGGGAGCTGGATTAATGTCAGCAGGGATACAGTCAGAGAGACAGGCGGCTGAGGAAGAAGGGTTAGTGAGGGACATTCTGAGGGGTTTGGGTTAATGTCAGCGGGGATACAGTCAGAGAGATGGGGTGTTGGGGAGAGGGGCTACTGAGGGACATTGTGAGGGGGTTGGATTAATGTCAGTGAAGATACAGTCGGTGAGCCAAGGTGAGGGCGCTGGCCTGTCAGCAACAATTTGGTAACTATTTCACTTTATTGGTTTCATTCCACTATACCCATCTTCTGATCTGATTGTCACACCTCCCCCTATCTGTGTCCCCTTCCAGTCTTTCTCACATTGCCCATCCTCAGGGTCTCCATCTCTCTCTCACCTTCATCTCTCTTTGTTCACTCTCTCTCTCCACCATTCCCTTTTTAGTCCTTTTCCCTCACCACCCCCGTTCACTCTCTCTTTGCCTCTATCACCTTCATTGCCTTTACTCTCGGGCCCTCTCTCTTTTCTCTCTGCATTCCTTCCTTGGCTGCCTTTCAATCTCCCTTTCCCTTTCTCCGCCTTCTTTCCCTCTCACTCCTTGCACAGTGCAGTGCATAAGCCTGAAGACTGATTTATACTTGCGCGTACGGGCCACGCCGTAGCCTACGCAAGTGGCCTACGCCGTTGTGAGCATTTATACTTGTGCGTTGGTGTGTCTGCGTCGCTCTGCAATTCATTGCCAAAACGCTAGTTGGCAGTGGGGTTTCTATGCCGCTGTGTTGAGTTTCTTCCTGTACTTCAAACAATGCGATAGAAACTGAGCGCATCATGTTGGAGTTGGAGCTCACGTTGAGCTAAGAACGCTCAACTCATGTTCTTCTCTCTTCTCTCTCAATTCTGAAATGGCGGAGAAGAAGAAGCAACCGGAAATGCGTAGGAGGAAATGAGACGCTACCAAGCAGACCAATCACAGTTGCTGTGGTCTGCGTTGCCGCGATGCATAGTTACATTTTGGGAGAGGTGCGCGTTAGGCTACGGCATAGAGTACAGCGTAGGGTGCACGGCTATGCCGTATCTACGGTGTACATTTGATGCAGAAGTATAAGTTGGGCTTTTGGCATATATATATATATATATTGCTAGGTTGCTGAAGGCTTTTGAACAGTTCTGTAATTGTCAACCATAAAACCACAAGCCATAGGAGCAGAATTAGGCCATTCAGCCCATCAACTTTGTTCCACCATTTCATCATGGCTGATACCGGATTCCATTCAACCCCATACACCTTCCCTCTCACCGTATCCCTTGACGCCCCGACCAATCAGGAATCTATCGACTTCCGCTTTAAATATACCCACCGACTTGGCCTCCACTGCAGAGTATTCCACAGATTCACTACTCTCCGGCTAAAAATTCCTCCTTACCTCTGTTCTAAAAGGTCGCCCCTCAATTTTGAGGCTGTGTCCTTCAGTCTGGATACCCCACCATTGGAAACATCCTCTCCACATCCACCCTATCTAGTCCTTTCAACATTCGGTAGGTTTCAATGTGATGCTCCCATACTCTTCTAAATTCCAGTGAGTACAGGCCCAAAGCTGCCAAACGCTCCTCATATGTTAACCCCTTCATTCCCGAATCACCCTCGTGAACCTCCTCTGGACTCTCTCTAAAGACAATACATCCTTTCTGAGATAAGGGGGTTATCTCAACGTGGAACGGAGAGCGAGGTTGTAAATATGGAGGGAGCCAAGGACGTTGGGAATGGTGAGGGTGGGGCACTGCGGGAGGGGTGTGGGTCAGGTGGCAGAGAAGGAGTGCCAGGGGCGGGTGAGACACACGAAGCCCTGAGACACCAGACAAGGTCATTTGATTCCAAACAATTGGACTATTGATCATTACAGAATGTCTCTCTGGTGCTTCCCGCTCCCTCCCCTCTCCCTTCTCCTTTTCCCAACCATGATTCCCCTCTCCCTGACCCCTTCCCACTCTCAGTCCACAATAGAGACCCAGATCAGAATCAGGTTTATCATCACTCACAAATGTCATAAAACTTGTTTTTTTTTGTGGCAGCAGTACAGTGCAATACATAAAATTACTACAGTACTGTGCAAAAGTCTTAGACACCCTAGCTTTATATAACCCTCATCATCCGGGACATGCCCTCTTCTCATTACTACAGATACTCATTGGATGAATAGTACAGCTGCCTCTACACCGTCCCATCACACTCTCCCAGGACAGGGACAACACGGGTTAGATCCAGAATGAAGCTCCCTCTACACTGTCCCATCACACACTCCCAGGACAGGGACTGCATGGGTTAGATACAGAGTGAAGCTCCCTCTACACCAACCGGAGATAGTCTGAATGCCCGGGGACTGAGACCTCTAAGTAAAGAAAGATATTTTTCTTTGCTGCCTTGCAGTTACGGTCAGTATATCCACTGACTAAATTGTGTTGTTGTGGACAATTCTCACTCATTGAAGTACTGTGTTCCTGGAGCAATGTGGTCCGCGTAGTGGGGCTGTCAGGGAATCAGGAAGGAACGGATTTACTCACAGTCCAGGTGGCTATGTCGGATCCCTTCCACATCCTCGGCGTGAATGAAGTGATAGCAGTTCTTCCCAACCACGTCTGCCGTGGACAGGTCCATGTAGTCCGAGATCCTGGTAGATGTAACACGGATCAGAGGGAAATGAAAGAATTGCTGTTTCCCACAAGGACCTGAACCAGGCTTCAAGCCCCGAGCAGTAAGTGAGCTTTTCCTTATTCCCCCACACATTAAACAAAGGAAATCTAAACTAAAGCAGAACCAGACAAACTGTTCCATCTTACAATTAAAATAGTTCCATCACACACTCCCAGGGCAGGGACAGCACGGGTTAGATACAGAGTGAAGCTCCCTCTACACTGTCTCATCACACCCTCCCAGGACAGGGACAGCACGGGTTAGATACAGAGTGAAGCTCCCTCTACACTGTCCCATCACACACTCCCAGGACAGGGACAACACGGGTTAGATACAGAGTGAAGCTCCCTCTACTCTGTCCCATCACACACTCCCAGGACAGGGACAGCACGGGTTAGATACAGAGTGAAGCTCCCTCTACACCGTCCCATCACACACTCCCAGGGCAGGGACAGCACGGGTTAGATACCAAGTGAAGCTCCCTCTACACCGTCCCATCACACACTCCCAGGGCAGGGACAGCACGGGTTAGATACAGAGTTAATCTCCCTCTACACTGTCCCATCGCACACTCCCAGGACAGGGACAGCACGGGTTAGATACAGAGTGAAGCTCCCTCTACACTGTCCAATCACTCTCTCCCAGGACAGAGCCAACATGGAGACACAGGAAACTGCAGGCGCTGGAATATGAAGCTGCAAACAATCTGCCGATGAACTCAGATGGTTGAGCAGCATCTGTGAGTGAAAAAGAATTGTTGACCATTTGGGTCAAAACTCTGCATCAGGGACTCGTGCCCTGCTCCCATCACAATAGAACTTTCCTCCATACCTCTCCAACACTCCAACAGAGGGCAAGACCATAGGAACAGAAAGAGACCATTTGGCCTGTCATGTCTGTCCCACCCTTCCATCATGGCTGATTTATTTTCCTTCTCAACTTCATTCGCCCTCTTGTAGCGAATTCCATTTCCTCACCTCTCACTGTGTAAAAACATTTTTCCCTCAGGACATGTTTGGTCCAGTGACCATAGACCATAAGACATAGGAGCTGAATTAGGCCATTCACCTCGAAGAGCCTGCCCTACCATTCCATCATGGCTGATTTATTATCCCTCTCACCCCATTCTCCTGCCTGCTCCCCATAAACATTGATACCCTGTCTAACTAAGAATCCATCAACCTCCGCCTTAAATATACCCAATGACGGCCTCTACAGCCATTTGTTGCAACAAATTCCCCAATTTCAGCAAAGAAATTCCTCCCCATCTGCACTCTCCATTCTGAGTTGGTGCTGTCTGCTTTTGGATCCAGCACTGGGAACATCCTCTCCACATTCACCCCATCCAGGCTTTTCAACATCCGATAAGTTTCAATGAGATCACCCCCATTTCTCCTGACTCTGGGAGCGGTTTCTATCTGCCCTGTACAGAACACCCATCGTCCTCTCATCATCACCTCCTCCATATGAGCAAGGGCAGCAGCTCCTCTGTGTCTGATTTCCACCCACAATCTCCTCACTTGACAGACGCAGTCTTACTTTGAAGTGCACTCATTTCTAACAGGCAGGCAGGTGCATAATGTGGATAGAGGGAGCACAGATCCCCACTCTCTCTCTACCACCTCTCCCCCTCCTCTGCTCCCTCCACCTCCACCCCCTCTCTCTCCATCTCTCTTTCTCCCCCTCTTCTTCTTTCGCTCTTCCTCTCTTTCTCTTCCTCACCCCCCTCCCCTCTCCCTCTCCAGCTCTCCTCTCCCTCGCTCTTCCTCTCTCCCCTCCTCCTTTTCCTCTCTCTCCCCTCTACTCTGCACCTCATGCCTCTCTCCCTTTATATCTCTCTACCTCTCTCTCCCTCTATATCCCTCTACCTCTCTCTTTCCCTCACCCTCCCCGTCCACCTCTTGCCACCCCCTTTCGCTATCTCTCTTTCCATTTCCCACCTCCCTCCCCCACCTTTTCCTCTCTCTCCCTCCCCGCCACTCCAGCTCTACTCCCACACTCTCTCTTTCCCCCTCTCTCTTGTCTCTCTCCCCCCTTCCATTCTCTCACTCTCTTCCTTCCCCCACTCATACACTCTATCTCTTTCTCTCTCTCACCCTTGATTAATCATGGGGCATCTGTCACTCCCTCGACAATCCGAAGATGGGAAGTTGAGGTTCCCTTGGACGAAAAGCTAGAAACGTCCGGATCTTGTGCCACTCAGTGAGGGTCTGTGCCCAGGGACAGCAGTCGGGTAGGATGGGAGATGGACAGGGAGAGGGGGATTGTCCAGTCGGTTGGAGATGGACAGGGAGAGAGGGATTGTCCAGTCAATTGGAGATGGACAGAGAGAGAGGGATTGTCCAGTCAGTTGGAGATGGACAGGGCGAGAGGGATTGTCCAGTCAGTTGGGGATGGACAGGGAGAGAGGGAATATCTGGTCAGTTGCAGATGGACAGGAAGAGACGGTTTGTCCAGTCAGTTGGAGATGGACAGGGAGAGAGAGATTGTCCAGTCGGTTGGAGATGTACAGGGAGAGAGGGATAGTCTGGTCAGTTGGAGCTGAACAGGGAGAGAGGGATTGTCCAGTCAGTTGGAGATGGAGAGGGAGAGAGGGATTGTCCAGACAGTTGGAGATGGACAGGGAAAGAGGGATTCTCCAATTGGTTGGAGATGGACAGGCAGAGAGGGATTGTCCAGTCAGTTAGAGATGGACAGGCAGAAAGGGATTGTCCATTCAGTTGGAGATGGACAGGCAGAGAGGGATTGTCCAGTGAGTTGGAGATGGACAGGGAGAGAGGGTTGTCCAGTCAGTTGGAGATGGACAGAGAGAGAAGGATTGTCCAGACAGTTTGAGATGGACAGGGAGAGAGGGATTGTCCAGTCAGTTGGAGATGGACAGGGAGAGAGGGATTGTCCAGTTGGTTGGAGATGGACAGGGAGAGAGGAATTGTCCAGTTGGTTGGAGATGGACAGGCAGAGATAGGTTGTCCTGTCAGTTGGAGATGGACAGGGAGAGAGGGAATGTCAAGTCAGTTGGAGATGGACAAGGAAAGTGGATTGTCCAGTCAGTTGGAGATGGAGAGGGAGAGAGGGTTGTCCAGTCAGTTGGAGATGGACAGAGAGAGAAGGATTGTCCAGTCAGTTTGAGATGGACAGGGAGAGAGGGATTGTCCAGTCAGTTGGAGATGGACAGGGAGAGAGGGATTGTCCAGTTGGTTGGAGATGGACAGGCAGAGAGGGATTGTCCAGTCAGTTGCAGGTGGACAGTGAGAGAGGGATTGTCCAGTCAGCTGGAGATGGATAGGGAGAGAGGGATTGTCCAGTCAGTTGGAGATGGACAGGGTGAGACGGATCGTCCAATCAGTTGGAGATGGACAGGGAGAGAGGTATTGTCCAGTCAGTTGGAGATGGACAGGCAGAGAAGGATTGTCCAGTCAGTTGGAGATGGACAGGGAGAGATGGATTGTACAGTCGGTTGGAGATGGAGAAAGAGAGAGGGGTTGTACAGTCTGTTGGAGATGGACAGGGAGTGAGGGAATGCCCAGTTAGTTGGAGATGGACAGGGAGAGAGGAGGGATTGTCCAGTCAGTTGGGGATGGGCAGGGAGAGAGGGAATATCTGGTTAGTTGGAGATGGACAGGGAGAGAGGGATTGTCCAGTCAGCTGGAGACGGACAGAGAGAGAGGAGGGATTGTCGAGACAGTTGGAGATGGACAGGGAGACAGGTATTGTCCAGTCAGTTGAAGATGGACAGGCAGAGGGGGATTGTCCAATTGGTTGGAGATGGTCAGGGATAGAAGGATTGTCCTGTCGGTAGGAGATGGACAGGGAGAGAGGATTGTCCAGTCAGTTGGAGGTGGACAGGGAGAGAGGGATTGTCCAGTCAGTTGGAGATGGAGAGGGAGAGAAGGATTGTCCAGTCAGTTGGAGATGGACAGGGAAAGAGGGATTGTCCAATTGGTTGGAGATGGACAGGCAGAGAGGGATTGTCCAGTCAGTTGGAGATGGACAGGCAGAAAGGGATTGTCCATTCAGTTGGAGATGGACAGGCAGAGAGGGATTGTCCAGTGAGTTGGAGATGGACAGGGAGAGAGGGATTGTCCAGTCAGTTGGAGATGGACAAAGAGCGAGGGGTTGTACAGTCTGTTGGAGATGGGCAGGGAGAGAGGGAATGCCCAGTCAGTTGGAGATGGACAGGGAGAGAGGGATTGTGCAGTCGGTTGGAGATGTACAGGGAGAGAGAGATTGTCCAGTCAGTTGGAGACGGACAGGGAGATAGGGAATGTCCAGTCAGTTGGAGAAGGACAGGCAGAGAGGGATTGTCCAGTCAATGGGAGATGGGCAGGGAGAGTGGGATTGTCCAGTCAGTTGGAGATGTACAGGGAGAGAGAGAATATCTGGTCAGTTGGAGATGGACAGGGAGAGAGGGATTGTCCAGTCAGTTGGAGATGGACAGAGAGAGAGGAGGGATTGTCCAGTCAGTTGGAGATGGACAGGCAGAGTGGGATTGTCCAGTTGGTTGGTGATGGTCATGGAGAGAAGGATTGTCCTGTCGGTTGGAGATGGACAGGGAGATAGGATTGTCCAGTCAGTTGGAGATGGACAGGGAGAGAGGGATTATCCAGTCAGTTAGAGATGGACAGGGAGAGAGGGGTTGCTCAGTCAGTTGGAGATGGACAGGGAGAGAGGGATTGTCCAGTCGGTTGGAGATGTACAGGGAGAGAGGGATAGTCTGGTCAGTTGGAGCTGGACAGGGAGAGAGGGATTGTCCAGTCAGTTGGAGATGGAGAGGGAGAGAGGGATTGTCCAGACAGTTGGAGATGGACAGGGAAAGAGGGATTCTCCAATTGGTTTGAGATGGACAGGCAGAGAGGGATTGTCCAGTCAGTTAGAGATGGACAGGCAGAAAGGGATTGTCCATTCAGTTGGAGATGGACAGGCAGAGAGGGATTGTCCAGTGAGTTGGAGATGGACAGGGAGAGAGGGATTGTCCAGTCAGTTGAAGATGGACAGGGAGAGAGGGGTTGTCCAGTCAGTTGGAGATGGACAGGGAGAGAGCGATTGTGCAGTCGGTTGGAGATGTACAGGGAGAGAGGGATAGTCTGGTCAGTTGGAGCTGGACAGGGAGAGAGGGATTGTCCAGTCAGTTGGAGATTTGGAGATGAACAGGGAGAGAGGAGGGATTGTCGAATCGGTTGGAGATGGACAGAGAGGAGGGATTGTCCAGTCAGTTGGAGATGGACAGGGAGAGAGAGATTGTCCAGTCAGTTGGAGATGGACAGGGAGATAGGGAATGTCCAGTCAGTTGGAGAAGGACAGGCAGAGAGGGATTGTCCAGTCAATGGGAGATGGACAGGGAGAGTGGGATTATCTAGTCGGTTGGAGATGGACAGGGAGAGAGAGAATATCTGGTCAGTTGGAGATGGACAGGGAGAGAGGGATTGTCCAGTCAGTTGGAGATGGACAGGCAGAGAGAGATTGTCCAGTTGGTTGGTGGTGGTCATGGAGAGAAGGATTGTCGTGTTGCTTGGAGAAGGACAGGAAGATAGGATTGTGCAGTCAGTTGGAGATGGACAAGGAGAGAGGGATTGTCCAGCCAGTTGGAGATGGATAGGGAGAGAGGGGTTGGCCAGTCAGTTGGAGATGGACAGGGAGAGAGGGATTGTCCAGTCGGTTGGAGATGTACAGGGAGAGAGGGATAGTCTGGTCTGTTGAAGCTGGACAGGGAGAGGGGGATTGTCTTGTCAGTTGGAGATTTGGAGATGGACAGGGAGAGAGGAGGGGTTGTCGAATCGGTTAGAGATGGACAGAGAGGAGGGATTGTCCAGTCAGTTGGAGATGGACAGGGAGAGAGAGATTGTCCAGTCAGTTGGAGATGGACAGGGAGATAGGGAATGTCCAGTCAGTAGGAGATGGACAGGCAGAGAGGGATTGTCCAGTCAATGGGAGATGGAAATCGAAAGTGGGATTGTCCAGTCGGTTGGAGATGGACAGGGAGAGAGGGAATATCTGGTCAGTTGGAGATGGACAGGGAGAGAGGGATTGTCCAGTCAGTTGGAGATGGACAGAGAGAGAGGAGGGATTGTCCAGTCAGTTGGAGATGGACAGGCAGAGAGGGATTGTCCAGTTGGTTGGTGATGTTCAGGGAGAGAAGGATTGTCCTGTCGGTTGGAGATGGACAGGGAGATAGGATTGTCCAGTCAGTTGGAGATGGACAGGTCGAGAGGGATTGTGCAGTCGGTTGGGGATGGACAGGGAGAGAGGGTTTGTCCAGTTGGTTGGAGATGGACAGGCAGAGAGGGATTGTCCAGTCAGTTGGAGATGGTCAGGGATAGAGGGATTGTCCTGTCGGTTGGAGATGGACAGGGAGAGAGAATTGTCCAGTCAGTTGGAGATGGACAGGGAGAGTGGGATTGTCCAGTCAGTTGGAGATGGACAAGGAGAGAGGTGGGATTGTCGAATCGGTTGGAGATGGACAGAGAGGAGGGATTGTCCAGTCAGTTGGAGATGGACAGGGAGAGAGAGATTGTCCAGTCAGTTGGAGATGGACAGGGAGATAGGGAATGTCCAGTCAGTTGGAGATGGCAGGCAGAGAGGGATTGTCGAGTCAATGGGAGATGGACAGGGAGAGGGGGATTGTCCAGTCGGTTGGAGATGGACAGAGAGTGAGAGAATATCTGGTCAGTTGGAGATGGACAGGGAGAGAGGGATTGTCCAGTTGGTTGTTGATGGTCATGGAGTGAAGGATTGTCCTGTCGGTTGGAGATGGACAGGGAGATGGGATTGTCCAGTCAGTTGGAGATGGATAGGGAGAGAGGGATTGTCCAGTCAGTTGGAGATGGACAGGGAGAGAGGGTTGTCCAGTCAGTTGGAGATGGATAGGGAGAGAGGGATTGTCCAGTCAGTTGGGGATGGACAGGGAGAGAGGGTTTGTCCAGTCAGTTGGAGATGGACAGGGAGAGAGAGATTGTCCAGTCGGTTGGAGATGTACAGGGAGAGAGGGATAGTCTGGTCAGTTGGAGCTGGACAGGGAGAGAGGGATTGTTCAGTCAGTTGGAGATTTGGAGATGGACAGGGAGAGAAGAGGGATTGTCGAATCGGTTGTAGATGGACAGAGAGGAGGGATTGTCCAGTCAATTGGAGATGGACAGGGAGATAGGGAATGTCCAGTCAGTAGGAGATGGACAGGGAGAGAGGGATTGTCCAGTCAATGGGAGATGGACAGGGACAGTGGGATTGTCCAGTCGGTTGGAGATGGACAGGGAGAGAGAGAATATCTGATCGGTTGGAGATGGACAGGGAGAGAGGGATTGTCCAGTCAGTTGGAGATGGACAGAGAGAGAGGAGGGATTGTCCAGTCAGTTGGAGATGAACAGGCAGAGAGGGATTGTCCAGTTGGTTGGTGGTGGTCATGGAGAGAAGGATTGTCCTGTCGGTTGGAGATGGACAGGGAGATAGGATTGTCGAGTCAGTTGGAGATGGACAGGGAGAGAGGGGTGGTCTGGTCAGTTGGAGCTGGACAGGGAGAGAGGGATTGTCCAGTCAGTTGGAGATGGAGAGGGAGAGAGGGATTGTCCAGACAGTTGGAGATGGACAGGGAAAGAGGGATTCTCCAATTGGTTTGAGATGGACAGGCAGAGAGGGATTGTCCAGTCAGTTAGAGATGGACAGGCAGAAAGGGATTGTCCATTCAGTTGGAGATGGACAGGCAGAGAGGGATTGTCCAGTGAGTTGGAGATGGACAGGGAGAGAGGGATTGTCCAGTCAGTTGAAGATGGACAGGGAGAGAGGGGTTGTCCAGTCAGTTGGAGATGGACAGGGAGAGAGCGATTGTGCAGTCGGTTGGAGATGTACAGGGAGAGAGGGATAGTCTGGTCAGTTGGAGCTGGACAGGGAGAGAGGGATTGTCCAGTCAGTTGGAGATTTGGAGATGAACAGGGAGAGAGGAGGGATTGTCGAATCGGTTGGAGATGGACAGAGAGGAGGGATTGTCCAGTCAGTTGGAGATGGACAGGGAGAGAGAGATTGTCCAGTCAGTTGGAGATGGACAGGGAGAGAGGGATTGTCCAGTCAGTTGGAGATGGAGAGGGAGAGAGGGATTGTCCAGTCAGTTAGAGATGGACAGGCAGAAAGGGATTGTCCATTCAGTTGGAGATGGACAGGCAGAGAGGGATTGTCCAGTGAGTTGGAGATGGACAGGGAGAGAGGGATTGTCCAGTCAGTTGAAGATGGACAGGGAGAGAGGGGTTGTCCAGTCAGTTGGAGATGGACAGGGAGAGAGCGATTGTGCAGTCGGTTGGAGATGTACAGGGAGAGAGGGATAGTCTGGTCAGTTGGAGCTGGACAGGGAGAGAGGGATTGTCCAGTCAGTTGGAGATTTGGAGATGAACAGGGAGAGAGGAAGGATTGTCGAATCGGTTGGAGATGGACAGAGAGGAGGGATTGTCCAGTCAGTTGGAGATGGACAGGGAGAGAGAGATTGTCCAGTCAGTTGGAGATGGACAGGGAGATAGGGAATGTCCAGTCAGTTGGAGAAGGACAGGCAGAGAGGGATTGTCCAGTCAATGGGAGATGGACAGGGAGAGTGAGATTATCTAGTCGGTTGGAGATGGACAGGGAGAGAGAGAATATCTGGTCAGTTGGAGATGGACAGGGAGAGAGGGATTGTCCAGTCAGTTGGAGATGGACAGGCAGAGAGAGATTGTCCAGTTGGTTGGTGGTGGTCATGGAGAGAAGGATTGTCGTGTTGCTTGGAGAAGGACAGGAAGATAGGATTGTGCAGTCAGTTGGAGATGGACAGGGAGAGAGGGATTGTCCAGCCAGTTGGAGATGGATAGGGAGAGAGGGGTTGGCCAGTCAGTTGGAGATGGACAGGGAGAGAGGGATTGTCCAGTCGGTTGGAGATGTACAGGGAGAGAGGGATAGTCTGGTCTGTTGAAGCTGGACAGGGAGAGGGGGATTGTCTTGACAGTTGGAGATTTGGAGATGGACAGGGAGAGAGGAGGGGTTGTCGAATCGGTTAGAGATGGACAGAGAGGAGGGATTGTCCAGTCAGTTGGAGATGGACAGGGAGAGAGAGATTGTCCAGTCAGTTGGAGATGGACAGGGAGATAGGGAATGTCCAGTCAGTAGGAGATGGACAGGCAGAGAGGGATTGTCCAGTCAATGGGAGATGGAAAGGGAAAGTGGGATTGTCCAGTCGGTTGGAGATGGACAGGGAGAGAGGGAATATCTGGTCAGTTGGAGATGGACAGGGAGAGAGGGATTGTCCAGTCAGTTGGAGATGGACAGAGAGAGAGGAGGGATTGTCCAGTCAGTTGGAGATGGACAGGCAGAGAGGGATTGTCCAGTTGGTTGGTGATGTTCAGGGAGAGAAGGATTGTCCTGTCGGTTGGAGATGGACAGGGAGATAGGATTGTCCAGTCAGTTGGAGATGGACAGGTCGAGAGGGATTGTGCAGTCGGTTGGGGATGGACAGGGAGAGAGGGTTTGTCCAGTTGGTTGGAGATGGACAGGCAGAGAGGGATTGTCCAGTCAGTTGGAGATGGTCAGGGATAGAGGGATTGTCCTGTCGGTTGGAGATGGACCGGGAGAGAGAATTGTCCAGTCAGTTGGAGATGGACAGGGAGAGTGGGATTGTCCAGTCAGTTGGAGATGGACAAGGAGAGAGGTGGGATTGTCGAATCGGTTGGAGATGGACAGGGAGAGAGAGATTGTCCAGTCAGTTGGAGATGGACAGGGAGATAGGGAATGTCCAGTCAGTTGGAGATGGCAGGCAGAGAGGGATTGTCGAGTCAATGGGAGATGGACAGGGAGAGGGGGATTGTCCAGTCGGTTGGAGATGGACAGAGAGTGAGAGAATATCTGGTCAGTTGGAGATGGACAGGGAGAGAGGGATTGTCCAGTTGGTTGTTGATGGTCATGGAGTGAAGGATTGTCCTGTCGGTTGGAGATGGACAGGGAGATGGGATTGTCCAGTCAGTTGGAGATGGAGAGGGAGAGAGGGATTGTCCAGTCAGTTGGAGATGGACAGGGAGAGAGGGTTGTCCAGTCAGTTGGAGATGGATAGGGAGAGAGGGATTGTCCAGTCAGTTGGGGATGGACAGGGAGAGAGGGTTTGTCCAGTCAGTTGGAGATGGACAGGGAGAGAGAGATTGTCCAGTCGGTTGGAGATGTACAGGGAGAGAGGGATAGTCTGGTCAGTTGGAGCTGGACAGGGAGAGAGGGATTGTTCAGTCAGTTGGAGATTTGGAGATGGACAGGGAGAGAAGAGGGATTGTCGAATCGGTTGTAGATGGACAGAGAGGAGGGATTGTCCAGTCAATTGGAGATGGACAGGGAGATAGGGAATGTCCAGTCAGTAGGAGATGGACAGGGAGAGAGGGATTGTCCAGTCAATGGGAGATGGACAGGGACAGTGGGATTGTCCAGTCGGTTGGAGATGGACAGGGAGAGAGAGAATATCTGATCGGTTGGAGATGGACAGGGAGAGAGGGATTGTCCAGTCAGTTGGAGATGGACAGAGAGAGAGGAGGGATTGTCCAGTCAGTTGGAGATGAACAGGCAGAGAGGGATTGTCCAGTTGGTTGGTGGTGGTCATGGAGAGAAGGATTGTCCTGTCGGTTGGAGATGGACAGGGAGATAGGATTGTCGAGTCAGTTGGAGATGGACAGGGAGAGAGGGGTGGTCTGGTCAGTTGGAGCTGGACAGGGAGAGAGGGATTGTCCAGTCAGTTGGAGATGGAGAGGGAGAGAGGGATTGTCCAGACAGTTGGAGATGGACAGGGAAAGAGGGATTCTCCAATTGGTTTGAGATGGACAGGCAGAGAGGGATTGTCCAGTCAGTTAGAGATGGACAGGCAGAAAGGGATTGTCCATTCAGTTGGAGATGGACAGGCAGAGAGGGATTGTCCAGTGAGTTGGAGATGGACAGGGAGAGAGGGATTGTCCAGTCAGTTGAAGATGGACTGGGAGAGAGGGGTTGTCCAGTCAGTTGGAGATGGACAGGGAGAGAGCGACTGTGCAGTCGGTTGGAGATGTACAGGGAGAGAGGGATAGTCTGGTCAGTTGGAGCTGGACAGGGAGAGAGGGATTGTCCAGTCAGTTGGAGATTTGGAGATGAACAGGGAGAGAGGAGAGATTGTCGAATCGGTTGGAGATGGACAGAGAGGAGGGATTGTCCAGTCAGTTGGAGATGGACAGGGAGAGAGAGATTGTCCAGTCAGTTGGAGATGGACAGGGAGAGAGGGATTGTCCAGTCAGTTGGAGATGGAGAGGGAGAGAGGGATTGTCCAGTCAGTTAGAGATGGACAGGCAGAAAGGGATTGTCCATTCAGTTGGAGATGGACAGGCAGAGAGGGATTGTCCAGTGAGTTGGAGATGGACAGGGAGAGAGGGATTGTCCAGTCAGTTGAAGATGGACAGGGAGAGAGGGGTTGTCCAGTCAGTTGGAGATGGACAGGGAGAGAGCGATTGTGCAGTCGGTTGGAGATGTACAGGGAGAGAGGGATAGTCTGGTCAGTTGGAGCTGGACAGGGAGAGAGGGATTGTCCAGTCAGTTGGAGATTTGGAGATGAACAGGGAGAGAGGAAGGATTGTCGAATCGGTTGGAGATGGACAGAGAGGAGGGATTGTCCAGTCAGTTGGAGATGGACAGGGAGAGAGAGATTGTCCAGTCAGTTGGAGATGGACAGGGAGATAGGGAATGTCCAGTCAGTTGGAGAAGGACAGGCAGAGAGGGATTGTCCAGTCAATGGGAGATGGACAGGGAGAGTGAGATTATCTAGTCGGTTGGAGATGGACAGGGAGAGAGAGAATATCTGGTCAGTTGGAGATGGACAGGGAGAGAGGGATTGTCCAGTCAGTTGGAGATGGACAGGCAGAGAGAGATTGTCCAGTTGGTTGGTGGTGGTCATGGAGAGAAGGATTGTCGTGTTGCTTGGAGAAGGACAGGAAGATAGGATTGTGCAGTCAGTTGGAGATGGACAGGGAGAGAGGGATTGTCCAGCCAGTTGGAGATGGATAGGGAGAGAGGGGTTGGCCAGTCAGTTGGAGATGGACAGGGAGAGAGGGATTGTCCAGTCGGTTGGAGATGTACAGGGAGAGAGGGATAGTCTGGTCTGTTGAAGCTGGACAGGGAGAGGGGGATTGTCTTGTCAGTTGGAGATTTGGAGATGGACAGGGAGAGAGGAGGGGTTGTCGAATCGGTTAGAGATGGACAGAGAGGAGGGATTGTCCAGTCAGTTGGAGATGGACAGGGAGAGAGAGATTGTCCAGTCAGTTGGAGATGGACAGGGAGATAGGGAATGTCCAGTCAGTAGGAGATGGACAGGCAGAGAGGGATTGTCCAGTCAATGGGAGATGGAAAGGGAAAGTGGGATTGTCCAGTCGGTTGGAGATGGACAGGGAGAGAGGGAATATCTGGTCAGTTGGAGATGGACAGGGAGAGAGGGATTGTCCAGTCAGTTGGAGATGGACAGAGAGAGAGGAGGGATTGTCCAGTCAGTTGGAGATGGACAGGCAGAGAGGGATTGTCCAGTTGGTTGGTGATGTTCAGGGAGAGAAGGATTGTCCTGTCGGTTGGAGATGGACAGGGAGATAGGATTGTCCAGTCAGTTGGAGATGGACAGGTCGAGAGGGATTGTGCAGTCGGTTGGGGATGGACAGGGAGAGAGGGTTTGTCCAGTTGGTTGGAGATGGACAGGCAGAGAGGGATTGTCCAGTCAGTTGGAGATGGTCAGGGATAGAGGGATTGTCCTGTCGGTTGGAGATGGACCGGGAGAGAGAATTGTCCAGTCAGTTGGAGATGGACAGGGAGAGTGGGATTGTCCAGTCAGTTGGAGATGGACAAGGAGAGAGGTGGGATTGTCGAATCGGTTGGAGATGGACAGAGAGGAGGGATTGTCCAGTCAGTTGGAGATGGACAGGGAGAGAGAGATTGACCAGTCAGTTGGAGATGGACAGGGAGATAGGGAATGTCCAGTCAGTTGGAGATGGCAGGCAGAGAGGGATTGTCGAGTCAATGGGAGATGGACAGGGAGAGGGGGATTGTCCAGTCGGTTGGAGATGGACAGAGAGTGAGAGAATATCTGGTCAGTTGGAGATGGACAGGGAGAGAGGGATTGTCCAGTTGGTTGTTGATGGTCATGGAGTGAAGGATTGTCCTGTCGGTTGGAGATGGACAGGGAGATGGGATTGTCCAGTCAGTTGGAGATGGATAGGGAGAGAGGGATAGTCTGGTCAGTTGGAGCTGGACAGGGAGAGAGGGATTGTTCAGTCAGTTGGAGATTTGGACATGGACAGGGAGAGAAGAGGGATTGTCGAATCGGTTGTAGATGGACAGAGAGGAGGGATTGTCCAGTCAATTGGAGATGGACAGGGAGATAGGGAATGTCCAGTCAGTAGGAGATGGACAGGGAAAGAGGGATTGTCCAGTCAATGGGAGATGGACAGGGAAAGTGGGATTGTCCAGTCGGTTGGAGATGGACAGGGAGAGAGAGCGAATATCTGGTCAGTTGGAGATGGACAGGGAGAGAGGGATTGTCCAGTCAGTTGGAGATGGACAGGGAGAGAGGGATTGTCCAGTCAGTTGGAGATGGACAGCGAGAGAGGAATTGTGCAGTCTGTTGGAGATGGACAGGCAGAGAGGGATTGTCCAGTGAGTTGGAGATGGACAAGGAGAGAGGGATTGTCCAGTGGGTTGGAGATGGACAGGGACAGAGGGATTGTCCAGTTGGTTGGAGAAGGATAGGCAGAGAGGGATTGTCCAGTCAGATGGAGATGGACAGGGAGAGAGGGATTGTCCAGTCAGTTGGAGATTTGGAGATGGAGAGGGAGAGATGAGGGATTGTGGAATCGGTTGGAGATGGACAGAGAGGAGGGATTTTCCAGTCAGTTGGAGATGGACAGGGAGAGAGAGATTGTCCAGTCAGTTGGAGATGGACAGGCAGAGAGGGATTGTCCAGTCATTGGGAGATGGACAGGGACAGTGGGATTGTCCAGTCGGTTGGAGATGGACAGGGAGAGAGAGAATATCTGATCGGTTGGAGATGGACAGGGAGAGAGGGATTGTCCAGTCAGTTGGAGATGGACAGAGAGAGAGGAGGGATTGTCCAGTCAGTTGGAGATGAACAGGCAGAGAGGGATTGTCCAGTTGGTTGGTGGTGGTCATGGAGAGAAGGATTGTCCTGTCGGTTGGAGATGGACAGGGAGATAGGATTGTCGAGTCAGTTGGAGATGGACAGGGAGAGAGGGGTGGTCCAGTCAGTTGGAGATGGACAGGGAGAGAGGGATTGTCCAGTCAGTTGGAGATGTACAGGGAGAGAGGGATAGTCTGGTCAGTTGTAGCTGGACAGGGAGAGAGGGATTGTCCAGTCAATTGGAGATTTGGAGCTGGACAGGGAGAGAGGAGGGATTGTCGAATCGGTCGGAGATGGACAGAGAGGAGGAATTGTCCAGTCAGTTGGAGATGGACAGGGAGAGAGAGATTGTCCAGTCGGTTGGAGATGGACAGGGAGATAGGGAATATCCAGTCAGCAGGAGATGGACAGGCAGAGAGGGATTGTCCAGTCAATGGGAGATGGAAAGGGAAAGTAGGATTGTCCAGTCGGTTGGAGTTGGACAGGGAGAGAGAGGAAGTCCAGTCAGCAGGAGATGGACAGGCAGAGAGGGATTGTCCAGTCACTGGGAGATGGAAAGGGAAAGTGCGATTGTCCAGTCAGTTGGAGATGGACAGAGAGAGAGGAGGGATTGTCCAGTCAGTTGGAGATGGGCAGGGAGAGAGAGATTGTCCAGTCAGTTGGAGATGGACAGGGAGATAGGGAATGTCCAGTCAGTAGGAGATGGACAGGGAGAGAGGGATTGTCCAGTCAATGGGAGATGGACAGGGAAAGTGGGATTGTCCAGTCGGTTGGAGATGGACAGGGGGAGAGAGAATATCTGGTCAGTTGGAGATGGACAGGGAGAGAGGGATTGTCCAGTCAGTTGGAGATGGACAGGGAGAGAGTGGTTGTCCAGTCAGTTGGAGATGGACAAGGAGAGAGAGGTTGTCCAGTCAGTTGGAGATGGACAGGGAGAGAGGGATTGTGCAGTCGGTTGGAGATGTACAGGGAAAGAGGGATAGTCTGGTCAGTTGGAGCTGGACAGGGAGAGAGGAATTGTCCAGTCAGTTGGAGATTTGGAGATGGACAGGGAGAGAGGAGGGATTGTCGAATCGGTTGGAGATGGACAGACAGGAGGGATTGTCCAGTCAGTTGTAGATGGACAGGGAGGGAGAGATTGTCCAGTCAGTTGGAGATGGACAGGGAGGGAGAGATTGTCCAGTCAGTTGGAGATGGACAGGGAGATAGGGAATGTCCAGTCAGTTGGAGAAGGACAGGCAGAGAGGGATTGTCGAGTCAATGGGAGATGGACAGGGAGAGTGGGATTGTCCAGTCGGTTGGAGATGGACAGGGAGAGAGAGAATATCTGGTCAGTTGGAGATGGACAGGGAGAGAGGGATTGTCCAGTCAGTTGGAGATGGACAGGCAGAGAGGGATTGTCCAGTTGGTTGGTGGTGGTCATGGAGAGAAGGATTGTCCTGTCGGTTGGAGATGGACAGGGAGATAGGATTGTGGAGTCAGTTGGAGATGGACAGGGAGAGAAGGGTTGTCCAGTCAGTTGGAGATGTACAGGGAGAGAGGGATAGTCTGGTCAGTTGTAGCTGGACAGGGAGAGAGGGATTGTCCAGTCAGTTGGAGATTTGGAGATGGACAGGGAGAGAGGAGGGATTGTCGAATCGGTCGGAGATGGACAGAGAGGAGGAATTGTCCAGTCAGTTGGAGATGGACAGGGAGAGAGAGATTGTCCAGTCGGTTGGAGATGGACAGGGAGATAGGGAATGTCCAGTCAGCAGGAGATGGACAGGCAGAGAGGGATTGTCCAGTCAATGGGAGATGGAAAGGGAAAGTGGGATTGTCCAGTCGGTTGGAGATGGACAGGGAGAGAGAGGAAGTCCAGTCAGCAGGATATGGACAGGCAGAGAGGGATTGTCCAGTCACTGGGACATGGAAAGGGAAAGTGCGATTGTCCAGTCAGTTGGAGATGGACAGAGAGAGAGGAGGGAATGTCCAGTCAGTAGGAGATGGACAGGGAGAGAGGGATTGTCCAGTCAATGGGAGATGGACAGGGAAAGTGGGATTGTCCAGTCGGTTGGAGATGGACAGGGGGAGAGAGAATATCTGGTCAGTTGGAGATGGACAGGGAGAGAGGGATTGTCCAGTCAGTTGGAGATGGACAGGGACAGAGTGGTTGTCCAGTCAGTTGGAGATGGACAGGCAGAGAGGGATTGTCCAGTCAGTTGGAGATGGACTGCGAGAGAGGAATTGTGCAGTCTGTTGGAGATGGACAGGCAGAGAGGGATTGTCCAGATAGTTGGAGATGGACAAGGAGAGAGGGATTGTCCAGTGGGTTGGAGATGGACAAGGAGAGAGTGATTGTCTAGTCTGTTGGAGTTGAACAGGGAGAGAGGTGGGATTGTACAGTCAGTTGGGGATGGACAGGGCAAGAGGGAATATCTGGTCAATTGGCGATGGACGGAGAGAGATGGATTGTCCAGTCGGTCGGAGATGGACAGGGACAGAGGGATTGTCCAGTTGGTTGGAGAAGGACAGGCAGAGAGGGATTGTCCAGTCAGATGGAGATGGACTGGGAGAGAGGGATTGTCCAGTCAGTTGGAGATGGTCAGGGATAGGGGGATTGTCCTGTCGGTTGGAGATGTACAGGGAGAGATGGATAGTCTGGTCAGTTGGAGCTGGGCAGGGAGAGAGGGATTGTCCAGTCAGTTGGAAATTTGGAGATGGACAGGGAGAGAGGAGGGATTGTCGAATCGGTCGGAGATGGACAGAGAGGAGGAATTGTACAGTCAGTTGGAGATGGACAGGGAGAGAGGGATTGTCCAGTCAATGGGAGATGGACAGGGAGAGTGGGATTGTCCAGTCGGTTGGAGATGGACAGGGAGAGAGAGAATATCTGGTCAGTTGGAGATGGACAGGGAGAGAGAGATTGTCCAGTCGGTTGGAGATGGACAGGGAGATAGGGAATGTCCAGTCAGCAGGAGATGGACAGGCTGAGAGGGATTGTCCAGACAATGGGAGATGGAAAGGGAAAGTGGGATTGTCCAGTCGGTTGGAGATGTGTAGGGTGAGAGAGAATGTCCAGTCAGCAGTCGATGGACAGGCAGAGAGGTATTGTCCAGTCAATGGGAGATGGAAAGGGAAAGTGGGATTGTCCAGTTAGTTGGAGATGGACAGAGAGAGAGGAGGGATTGTCCAGTCAGTTGGAGATGGACAGGCAGAGAGGGATTTTCCAGTTGGTTGGTGATGGTCAGGGAAGGAAGGATTGTCCAGTCGGTTGGAGATGTACAGGGAGAGAGGGATAGTCTGGTAAGTTGGAGCTGGACAGGGAGAGAGGGATTGTTCAGTCAGTTGGAGATTTGGAGATGGACAGGGAGAGAAGAGGGATTGTCGAATCGGTTGTAGATGGACAGAGAGGAGGGATTGTCCAGTCAATTGGAGATGGACAGGGAGATAGGGAATGTCCAGTCAGTAGGAGATGGACAGGGAAAGAGGGATTGTCCAGTCAATGGGAGATGGACAGGGAAAGTGGGATTGTCCAGTCGGTTGGAGATGGACAGGGAGAGAGAGCGAATATCTGGTCAGTTGGAGATGGACAGGGAGAGAGGGATTGTCCAGTCAGTTGGAGATGGACAGGGAGAGAGGGATTGTCCAGTCAGTTGGAGATGGACAGCGAGAGAGGAATTGTGCAGTCTGTTGGAGATGGACAGGCAGAGAGGGATTGTCCAGTGAGTTGGAGATGGACAAGGAGAGAGGGATTGTCCAGTGGGTTGGAGATGGACAGGGACAGAGGGATTGTCCAGTTGGTTGGAGAAGGATAGGCAGAGAGGGATTGTCCAGTCAGATGGAGATGGACAGGGAGAGAGGGATTGTCCAGTCAGTTGGAGATTTGGAGATGGAGAGGGAGAGATGAGGGATTGTGGAATCGGTTGGAGATGGACAGAGAGGAGGGATTTTCCAGTCAGTTGGAGATGGACAGGGAGAGAGAGATTGTCCAGTCAGTTGGAGATGGACAGGCAGAGAGGGATTGTCCAGTCATTGGGAGATGGACAGGGACAGTGGGATTGTCCAGTCGGTTGGAGATGGACAGGGAGAGAGAGAATATCTGATCGGTTGGAGATGGACAGGGAGAGAGGGATTGTCCAGTCAGTTGGAGATGGACAGAGAGAGAGGAGGGATTGTCCAGTCAGTTGGAGATGAACAGGCAGAGAGGGATTGTCCAGTTGGTTGGTGGTGGTCATGGAGAGAAGGATTGTCCTGTCGGTTGGAGATGGACAGGGAGATAGGATTGTCGAGTCAGTTGGAGATGGACAGGGAGAGAGGGGTGGTCCAGTCAGTTGGAGATGGACAGGGAGAGAGGGATTGTCCAGTCAGTTGGAGATGTACAGGGAGAGAGGGATAGTCTGGTCAGTTGTAGCTGGACAGGGAGAGAGGGATTGTCCAGTCAATTGGAGATTTGGAGCTGGACAGGGAGAGAGGAGGGATTGTCGAATCGGTCGGAGATGGACAGAGAGGAGGAATTGTCCAGTCAGTTGGAGATGGACAGGGAGAGAGAGATTGTCCAGTCGGTTGGAGATGGACAGGGAGATAGGGAATATCCAGTCAGCAGGAGATGGACAGGCAGAGAGGGATTGTCCAGTCAATGGGAGATGGAAAGGGAAAGTAGGATTGTCCAGTCGGTTGGAGTTGGACAGGGAGAGAGAGGAAGTCCAGTCAGCAGGAGATGGACAGGCAGAGAGGGATTGTCCAGTCACTGGGAGATGGAAAGGGAAAGTGCGATTGTCCAGTCAGTTGGAGATGGACAGAGAGAGAGGAGGGATTGTCCAGTCAGTTGGAGATGGGCAGGGAGAGAGAGATTGTCCAGTCAGTTGGAGATGGACAGGGAGATAGGGAATGTCCAGTCAGTAGGAGATGGACAGGGAGAGAGGGATTGTCCAGTCAATGGGAGATGGACAGGGAAAGTGGGATTGTCCAGTCGGTTGGAGATGGACAGGGGGAGAGAGAATATCTGGTCAGTTGGAGATGGACAGGGAGAGAGGGATTGTCCAGTCAGTTGGAGATGGACAGGGAGAGAGTGGTTGTCCAGTCAGTTGGAGATGGACAAGGAGAGAGAGGTTGTCCAGTCAGTTGGAGATGGACAGGGAGAGAGGGATTGTGCAGTCGGTTGGAGATGTACAGGGAAAGAGGGATAGTCTGGTCAGTTGGAGCTGGACAGGGAGAGAGGAATTGTCCAGTCAGTTGGAGATTTGGAGATGGACAGGGAGAGAGGAGGGATTGTCGAATCGGTTGGAGATGGACAGACAGGAGGGATTGTCCAGTCAGTTGTAGATGGACAGGGAGGGAGAGATTGTCCAGTCAGTTGGAGATGGACAGGGAGGGAGAGATTGTCCAGTCAGTTGGAGATGGACAGGGAGATAGGGAATGTCCAGTCAGTTGGAGAAGGACAGGCAGAGAGGGATTGTCGAGTCAATGGGAGATGGACAGGGAGAGTGGGATTGTCCAGTCGGTTGGAGATGGACAGGGAGAGAGAGAATATCTGGTCAGTTGGAGATGGACAGGGAGAGAGGGATTGTCCAGTCAGTTGGAGATGGACAGGCAGAGAGGGATTGTCCAGTTGGTTGGTGGTGGTCATGGAGAGAAGGATTGTCCTGTCGGTTGGAGATGGACAGGGAGATAGGATTGTGGAGTCAGTTGGAGATGGACAGGGAGAGAAGGGTTGTCCAGTCAGTTGGAGATGTACAGGGAGAGAGGGATAGTCTGGTCAGTTGTAGCTGGACAGGGAGAGAGGGATTGTCCAGTCAGTTGGAGATTTGGAGATGGACAGGGAGAGAGGAGGGATTGTCGAATCGGTCGGAGATGGACAGAGAGGAGGAATTGTCCAGTCAGTTGGAGATGGACAGGGAGAGAGAGATTGTCCAGTCGGTTGGAGATGGACAGGGAGATAGGGAATGTCCAGTCAGCAGGAGATGGACAGGCAGAGAGGGATTGTCCAGTCAATGGGAGATGGAAAGGGAAAGTGGGATTGTCCAGTCGGTTGGAGATGGACAGGGAGAGAGAGGAAGTCCAGTCAGCAGGATATGGACAGGCAGAGAGGGATTGTCCAGTCACTGGGACATGGAAAGGGAAAGTGCGATTGTCCAGTCAGTTGGAGATGGACAGAGAGAGAGGAGGGAATGTCCAGTCAGTAGGAGATGGACAGGGAGAGAGGGATTGTCCAGTCAATGGGAGATGGACAGGGAAAGTGGGATTGTCCAGTCGGTTGGAGATGGACAGGGGGAGAGAGAATATCTGGTCAGTTGGAGATGGACAGGGAGAGAGGGATTGTCCAGTCAGTTGGAGATGGACAGGGAGAGAGTGGTTGTCCAGTCAGTTGGAGATGGACAGGCAGAGAGGGATTGTCCAGTCAGTTGGAGATGGACTGCGAGAGAGAAATTGTGCAGTCTGTTGGAGATGGACAGGCAGAGAGGGATTGTCCAGATAGTTGGAGATGGACAAGGAGAGAGGGATTGTCCAGTGGGTTGGAGATGGACAAGGAGAGAGTGATTGTCTAGTCTGTTGGAGTTGAACAGGGAGAGAGGTGGGATTGTACAGTCAGTTGGGGATGGACAGGGCAAGAGGGAATATCTGGTCAATTGGTGATGGACGGAGAGAGATGGATTGTCCAGTCGGTCGGAGATGGACAGGGACAGAGGGATTGTCCAGTTGGTTGGAGAAGGACAGGCAGAGAGGGATTGTCCAGTCAGATGGAGATGGACTGGGAGAGAGGGATTGTCCAGTCAGTTGGAGATGGTCAGGGATAGGGGGATTGTCCTGTCGGTTGGAGATGTACAGGGAGAGATGGATAGTCTGGTCAGTTGGAGCTGGGCAGGGAGAGAGGGATTGTCCAGTCAGTTGGAAATTTGGAGATGGACAGGGAGAGAGGAGGGATTGTCGAATCGGTCGGAGATGGACAGAGAGGAGGAATTGTACAGTCAGTTGGAGATGGACAGGGAGAGAGAGATTGTCCAGTCAGTTGGAGCTGGACAGGCAGAGAGGGATTGTCCAGTCAATGGGAGATGGACAGGGAGAGTGGGATTGTCCAGTCGGTTGGAGATGGACAGGGAGAGAGAGAATATCTGGTCAGTTGGAGATGGACAGGGAGAGAGAGATTGTCCAGTCGGTTGGAGATGGACAGGGAGATAGGGAATGTCCAGTCAGCAGGAGATGGACAGGCTGAGAGGGATTGTCCAGACAATGGGAGATGGAAAGGGAAAGTGGGATTGTCCAGTCGGTTGGAGATGTGTAGGGTGAGAGAGAATGTCCAGTCAGCAGTCGATGGACAGGCAGAGAGGTATTGTCCAGTCAATGGGAGATGGAAAGGGAAAGTGGGATTGTCCAGTTAGTTGGAGATGGACAGAGAGAGAGGAGGGATTGTCCAGTCAGTTGGAGATGGACAGGCAGAGAGGGATTTTCCAGTTGGTTGGTGATGGTCAGGGAAGGAAGGATTGTCCTGTCGGTTGGAGATGGACAGGGAGATAGGATTGTCCAGTCAGTTGGAGATGGACAGGGAGAGAGGGATTGTCCAGTCAGTTGGAGATGGAAAGGCAGAGAGGGACTGTGCAGTCAATTGGGGATGGTCAGGGAGGGAGGGGTTGTCCAGTTGGTTGGAGATGGACAGGCAGAGATGGATTGTCCAGTCAGTTGGAGATGGGCAGGGATAGAGGGATTGTCCTGTCGGTTGGAGATGGACAGGGAGAGAGGATTGTCCAGTCAGTTGGAGATGGACAGGGAGAGAGGGGTTGTCCAATTGGTTGGAGATTGAAAGGCAGAGAGGGATTGTCCAGTCAGTTAGAGATGGATAGGCAAAAAGGGATTGTCCATTCAGTTGGAGATGGACAGGCAGAGAGGGATTGTCCAGTGAGTTGGAGATGGACAGGAGAGAGGGATTTTCCAGTCCGTTGGAGATGGACAAGGAGAGAGAGGTTGTCCAGTCAGTTGGAGATGGACAGGGAGAGAGGGATTGTGCAGTCGGTTGGAGATGTACAGGGAAAGAGGGATAGTCTGGTCAGTTGGAGCTGGACAGGGAGAAGGAATTGTCCAGTCAGTTGGAGATTTGGAGATGGACAGGGAGAGAGGAGGGATTGTCGAATCGGTTGGAGATGGACAGAGAGGAGAGATTGTCCAGTCAGTTGTAGATGGACAGGGAGAGATAGATTGTCCAGTCAGTTGGAGATGGACAGGGAGATAGGGAATGTCCAGTCAGTTGGAGATGGACAGGCAGAGAGGAATTGTCCAGTCAATGGGAGATGGACAGGGAGAGTGGGATTGTCCAGTCGGTTGGAGATGGACAGGGAGAGAGAGAATATCTGGTCCGTTGGAGATGGACAGGGAGAGAGGGATTGTCCAGTCAGTTGGAGATGGACAGAGAGAGAGTAGTGATTGTCCAGTCATTTGGAGATGGGCAGGCAGAGAGCGATTGTCCAGTTGTTTGGTGATGGTCATGGAGAGAAGGGTTGTCCTGACGGTTGGAGATGGACAGGGAGATAGGATTGTCCAGTCAGTTGGAGATGGACAGGGAGATAGGGAATGTCCAGTCAGTAGGAGATGGACAGGCAGACAGGGATTGTCCAGTCAATGGGAGATGGACAGGGAAAGTGGGATTGTCCAGTCGGTTGGAGATGGACAGGGAGAGAGGGATTGTCCAGTTGGTTGGTGATGGTGAGGGAAGGAAGGATTGTCCTGTCGGTTGGAGATGGACAGGGAGATAGGATTGTCCAGTCAGTTGGAGATGGACAGGGAGAGAGGGATTGTCCAGTCAGTTGGAGATGGAAAGGCAGAGAGGGACTGTACAGTCAGTTGGGGATGGTCAGGGAGGGAGGGGTTGTCCAGTTGGTTGGAGATGGGCAGGCAGAGAGGGATTGTCTAGTCAGTTGGAGATGGGCAGGGATAGAGGGATTGTCCTGTCGGTTGGAGATGGACAGGGAGAGAGGATTGTCCAGTCAGTTGGAGATGGACAGGGAGAGAGGGATTGTCCAGTCAGTTGGAAGATGGACTGGGAAAGAGGGATTGTCCAATTGGTTGGAGATGGAAAGGCAGAGAGGGATTGTCCAGTCAGTTAGAGATGGACAGGGAGAGAGGGATTGTGCAGTCGGTTGGAGATGTACAGGGAAAGAGGGATAGTCTGGTCAGTTGGAGCTGGACAGGGAGAAGGAATTGTCCAGTCAGTTGGAGATTTGGAGATGGACAGGGAGAGAGGAGGGATTGTGGAATCGGTTGGAGATGGACAGAGAGGAGGGATTGTCCAGTCAGTTGTAGATGGACAGGGAGAGAGAGATTGTCCAGTCAGTTGGAGATGGACAGCGAGATAGGGAATGTCCGATCAGTTGGAGAAGGACAGGCAGAGAGGGATTGTCGAGTCAATGGGAGATGGACAGGGAGAGTGGGATTGTCCAGTCGGTTGGAGATGGACAGGGGGAGAGAGAATATCTGGTCAGTTGGAGATGGACAGGGAGAGAGGGATTGTCCAGTCAGTTGGAGATGGACAGGCAGAGAGGGATTGTCCAGTTGGTTGGTGGTGGTCATGGAGAGAAGGATTGTCCTGTCGGTTGGAGATGGACAGGGAGATAGGATTGTCGAGTCAGTTGGAGATGGACCGGGAGAGAGGGGTTGTCCAGTCAGTTGGAGATGGACAGGGCGAGAGGGATTGTCCAGTCAGTTGGAGATGTACAGGGAGAGAGGGATAGTCTGGTCAGTTGTAGCTGGACAGGGAGAGAGGGATTGTCCAGTCAGTTGGAGATTTGGAGATGGACAGGGAGAGAGGAGGGATTGTCGAATCGGTCGGAGATGGACAGAGAGGAGGAATTGTCCAGTCAGTTGGAGATGGACAGGGAGAGAGAGATTGTCCAGTCGGTTGGAGATGGACAGGGAGATAGGGAATGTCCAGTCAGCAGGAGATGGAAAGGCAGAGAGGGATTGTCCAGTCAATGGGAGATGGAAAGGGAAAGTAGGATTGTCCAGTCGGTTGGAGATGGACAGGGAGAGAGAGGAAGTCCAGTCAGCAGGAGATGGACAGGCTGAGAGGGATTGTCCAGTCACTGGGAGATGGAAAGGGAAAGTGCGATTGTCCAGTCAGTTGGAGATGGACAGAGAGAGAGGAGGGATTGTCCAGTCAGTTGGAGATGGGCAGGGAGAGAGAGATTGTCCAGTCAGTTGGAGATGGACAGGGAGATAGGGAATGTCCAGTCAGTAGGAGATGGACAGGGAGAGAGGGATTGTCCAGTCAATGGGAGATGGACAGGGAAAGTGGGATTGTCCAGTCGGTTGGAGATGGACAGGGGGAGAGAGAATATCTGGTCATTTGGAGATGGACAGGGAGAGAGGGATTGTCCAGTCAGTTGGAGACGGACAGGGAGAGAGTGGTTGTCCAGTCAGTTGGAGATGGACAAGGAGAGAGAGGTTGTCCAGTCAGTTGGAGATGGACAGGGAGAGAGGGATTGTGCAGTCGGTTGGAGATGTACAGGGAAAGAGGGATAGTCTGGTCAGTTGGAGCTGGACAGGGAGAGAGGAATTGTCCAGTCAGTTGGAGATTTGGAGATGGACAGGGAGAGAGGAGGGATTGTCAAATCAGTTGGAGATGGACAGAGAGGAGGGATTGTCCAGTCAGTTGTAGATGGACAGGGAGGGAGAGATTGTCCAGTCAGTTGGAGATGGACAGGGAGATAGGGAATGTCCAGTCAGTTGGAGAAGGACAGGCAGAGAGGGATTGTCGAGTCAATGGGAGATGGACAGGGAGAGTGGGATTGTCCAGTCGGTTGGAGATGGACAGGGAGAGAGAGAATATCTGGTCAGTTGGAGATGGACAGGGAGAGAGGGATTGTCCAGTCAGTTGGAGATGGACAGAGAGAGAGGAGGGATTGTCCAGTCAGTTGGAGATGGACAGGCAGAGAGGGATTGTCCAGTTGGTTGGTGGTGGTCATGGAGAGAAGGATTGTCCTGTCGGTTGGAGATGGACAGGGAGATAGGATTGTGGAGTTAGTTGGAGATGGACAGGGAGAGAGGGGTTGTCCAGTCAGTTGGAGATGGGCAGGGAGAGAGAGATTGTCCAGTCGGTTGGAGATGGACAGGGAGATAGGGAATG
The DNA here is from genome assembly GCF_030028105.1 of Mobula birostris. Lineage (NCBI taxonomy): Eukaryota > Metazoa > Chordata > Chondrichthyes > Myliobatiformes > Myliobatidae > Mobula > Mobula birostris. Next base: position 6,598,077 of record NC_092379.1, on the reverse strand, counting down.
TCCAGTTAGCAGGAGATGGACAGGCAGAGAGGGATTGTCCAGTCAATGGGAGATGGAAAGGGAAAGTGGGATTGTCCAGTCGGTTGGAGATGGACAGGGAGAGAGAGGAAGTCCAGTCAGCAGGATATGGACAGGTAGAGAGGGATTGTCCAGTCACTGGGAGATGGAAAGGGAAAGTGCGATTGTCCAGTCAGTTGGAGATGGACAGAGAGAGAGGAGGGATTGTCCAGTCAGTTGGAGATGGGCAGGGAGAGAGAGATTGTCCAGTCAGTTGGAGATGGACAGGGAGATAGGGAATGTCCAGTCAGTAGGAGATGGACAGGGAGAGAGGGATTGTCCAGTCAATGGGAGATGGACAGGGAAAGTGGGATTGTCCAGTCGGTTGGAGATGGACAGGGGGAGAGAGAATATCTGGTCAGTTGGAGATGGACAGGGAGAGAGGGATTGTCCAGTCAGTTGGAGATGGACTGGGAGAGAGTGGTTGTCCAGTCAGTTGGAGATGGACAGGCAGAGAGGGATTGTCCAGTCAGTTGGAGATGGACAGCGAGAGCGGAATTGTGCAGTCTGTTGGAGATGGACAGGCAGAGAGGGATTGTCCAGACAGTTGGAGATGGACAAGGAGAGAGGGATTGTCCAGTGGGTTGGAGATGGACAAGGAGAGAGTGATTGTCTAGTCTGTTGGAGTTGAACAGGGAGAGAGGTGGGATTGTACAGTCAGTTGGGGATGGACAGGGCAAGAGGGAATATCTGGTCAATTGGCGATGGACGGAGAGAGATGGATTGTCCAGTCGGTCGGAGATGGACAGGGACAGAGGGATTGTCCAGTTGGTTGGAGAAGGACAGGCAGAGAGGGATTGTCCAGTCAGATGGAGATGGACAGGGAGAGAGGGATTGTCCAGTCAGTTGGAGATGGTCAGGGATAGGGGGATTGTCCTGTCGGTTGGAGATGTACAGGGAGAGATGGATAGTCTGGTCAGTTGGAGCTGGGCAGGGAGAGAGGGATTGTCCAATCAGTTGGAGATTTGGAGATGGACAGGGAGAGAGGAGGGTTTGTCGAATCGGTCGGAGATGGACAGAGAGGAGGAATTGTACAGTCAGTTGGAGATGGACAGGGAGAGAGAGATTGTCCAGTCAGTTGGAGATGGACAGGCAGAGAGGGATTGTCCAGTCAATGGGAGATGGACAGGGAGAGTGGGATTGTCCAGTCGGTTGGAGATGGACAGGGAGAGAGAGAAAATCTGGTCAGTTGGAGATGGACAGGGAGAGAGGGATTGTCCAGTCAGTTGGAGATGGACAGAGAGAGAGGAGGGATTGTCCAGTCAGTTGGAGATGGACAGGCAGAGAGGGATTGTCCAGTTGGTTGGTGGTGGTCATGGAGAGAAGGATTGTCCTGTTGGTTGGAGATGGACAGGGAGATAGGATTGTCGAGTCAGTTGGAGATGGACAGGGAGAGAGGGGTTGTCCAGTCGGTTGGAGATGTACAGGGAGAGAGGGATAGTCTGGTCAGTTGTAGCTGGACAGGGAGACAGGGATTGTCCAGTCAGTTGGAGATTTGGAGATGGACAGGGAGAGAGGAGGGATTGTCGAATCGGTCGGAGATGGACAGAGAGGAGGAATTGTACAGTCAGTTGGAGATGGACAGGGAGAGAGAGATTGTCCAGTCGGTTGGAGATGGACAGGGAGATAGGGTATGTCCAGTCAGCAGGAGATGGACAGGCAGAGAGGGATTGTCCAGACAATGGGAGATGGAAAGGGAAAGTGGGATTGTCCAGTCGGTTGGAGATGTGTAGGGTGAGAGAGAATGTCCAGTCAGCAGGAGATGGACAGGCAGAGAGGTATTGTCCAGTCAATGGGAGATGGAAAGGGAAAGTGGGATTGTCCAGTTAGTTGGAGATGGACAGAGAGAGAGGAGGGATTGTCCAGTCAGTTGGAGATGGACAGGCAGAGAGGGATTTTCCAGTTGGTTGGTGATGGTCAGGGAAGGAAGGATTGTCCTGTCGGTTGGAGATGGACAGGGAGATAGGATTGTCCAGTCAGTTGGAGATGGACAGGGAGAGAGGGATTGTCCAGTCAGTTGGAGATGGAAAGGCAGAGAGGGACTGTGCAGTCAATTGGGGATGGTCAGGGAGGGAGGGGTTGTCCTGTCGGTTGGAGATGGACAGGGAGAGAGGATTGTCCAGTCAGTTGGAGATGGACAGGGAGAGAGGGGTTGTCCAACTGGTTGGAGATGGAAAGGCAGAGAGGGATTGTCCAGTCAGTTAGAGATGGATAGGCAAAAAGGGATTGTCCATTCAGTTGGAGATGGACAGGCAGAGAGGGATTGTCCAGTGAGTTGGAGATGGACAGGGAGAGAGGGATTTTCCAGTCCGTTGGAGATGGACAAGGAGAGAGAGGTTGTCCAGTCAGTTGGAGATGGACAGGAAGATAGGGAAAGTCCAGTCAGTTGGAGATGGACAGGCAGAGAGGAATTGTCCAGTCAATGGGAGATGGACAGGGAGCGTGGGATTGTCCAGTCGGTTGGAGATGGACAGGGAGAGAGAGAATATCTGGTCCGTTGGAGATGGACAGGGAGAGAGGGATTGTCCAGTCAGTTGGAGATGGACAGAGAGAGAGGAGTGATTGTCCAGTCAGTTGGAGATGGGCAGGCAGAGAGCGATTGTCCAGTTGTTTGGTGATGGTCATGGAGAGAAGGGTTGTCCTGTTGGCTGGAGATGGACAGGGAGATAGGGATTGTCCAGTCAGTTGGAGATGGAAAGGCAGAGAGGGACTGTACAGTCAGTTGGGGATGGTCAGGGAGGGAGGGGTTGTCCAGTTGGTTGGAGATGGGCAGGCAGAGAGGGATTGTCTAGTCAGTTGGAGATGGGCAGGGATAGAGGGATTGTCCTGTCGGTTGGAGTTGGACAGGGAGAGAGGATTGTCCAGTCAGTTGGAGATGGACAGGCAGAGAGGGATTGTCCAGTCAGATGGAAGATGGACTGGGAAAGAGGGATTGTCCAATTGGTTGGAGATGGAAAGGCAGAGAGGGATTGTCCAGTCAGTTAGAGATGGACAGGGAGAGAGGGATTGTGCAGTCGGTTGGAGATGTACAGGGAAAGAGGGATAGTCTGGTCAGTTGGAGCTGGACAGGGAGAAGGAATTGTCCAGTCAGTTGGAGATTTGGAGATGGACAGGGAGAGAGGAGGGATTGTCGAATCGGTTGGAGATGAACAGAGAGGAGGGATTGTCCAGTCAGTTGTAGATGGACAGGGAGAGAGAGATTGTCCAGTCAGTTGGAGATGGACAGGGAGATAGGGAATGTCCAGTCAGTTGGAGAAGGACAGGCAGAGAGGGATTGTCGAGTCAATGGGAGATGGACAGGGAGAGTGGGATTGTCCAGTCGGTTGGAGATGGACAGGGGGAGAGATCATATCTGGTCAGTTGGAGATGGACAGGGTGAGAGGGATTGTCCAGTCAGTTGGAGATGGACAGGGAGAGAGTGGTTGTCCAGTCAGTTGGAGATGGACAGGCAGAGAGGGATTGTCCAGACAGTTGGAGATGGACAGCAAGAGAGGAATTGTGCAGTCTGTTGGAGATGGACAGGGAGAGAGGGATTGTCCAGACAGTTGGAGATGGACAGGGAGAGAGAGATTGTCCAATTGGTTGGAGATAGAAAGGCAGAGAGGGATTGTCCAGTCAGTTAGAGATGGATAGGCAGAAAGGGATTGTCTATTCAGTTGGAGATGGACAGGGAGAGAGGGATTGTCCAGTGAGTTGGAGATGGACAGGGAGACAGGGAGTTTCCAGTCAGTTGGAGATGGATAGGAGAGAGAGGTTGTCCAGTCAGTTGGAGATGGACAGGGAGAGAGGAATTGTCCAGTCAGTTGGAGATTGACAGGGAGAGAGGATTGTCCAGTCAGTTGGAGATGGACAGGGAGAGAGGGATTGTCCAGTCAGTTGGAAGATGGACTGGGGACGAGGGATTGTCCAGTTGGTTGGAGATGGAAAGGCAGAGAGGGATTGTCCAGTCAGTTAGAGATGGACAGGGAGAGAGGGATTTTCCAGTCAGTTGGAGATGGACAAGGAGAGAGACGTTGTCCAGTCAGTTGGAGATGGACAGGGAGAGAGGGATTGTGCAGTCGGTTGGAGATGTACAGGGAAAGAGGGATAGTCTGGTCAGTTGGAGCTGGACAGGGAGAGAGGAATTGACCAGTCAGTTGGAGATTTGGAGATGGACAGGGAGAGAGGAGGGATTGTCGAATCGGTTGGAGATGGACAGAGAGGAGGGATTGTCCAGTCAGTTGTAGATGGAGAGGGAGAGAGAGATTGTCCAGTCAGTTGGAGATGGACAGGGAGATAGGGAATGTCCAGTCAGTTGGAGAAGGACATGCAGAGAGGGATTGTCGAGTCAATGGGAGATGGACAGGGAGAGTGGGATTGTCCAGTCGGTTGGTGATGGACAGAGAGTGAGAGAATTTCTGGTCAGTTGGAGATGGACAGGGAGAGAGGGATTGTCCAGTTGGTTGTTGATGGTCATGGAGTGAAGGATTGTCCTGTCGGTTGGAGATGGACAGGGAGATAGGATTGTCCAGTCAGTTGGAGATGGATAGGGAGAGAGGGATTGTCCAGTCAGTTGGAGATGGACAGGGAGAGAGGGTTTGTCCAGTCAGTTGGAGATGGACAGGGAGAGAGAGATTGTCCAGTCGGTTGGAGATGTACAGGGAGAGAGGGATAGTCTGGTCAGTTGGAGCTGGACAGGGAGAAAGGGATTGTTCAGTCAGTTGGAGATTTGGAGATGGACAGGGAGAGAGGGATTGTCCAGTCAATGGGAGATGGACAGGGAAAGTGGGATTGTCCAGTCGGTTGGAGATGGACAGGGGGAGAGAGAATATCTGGTCAGTTGGAGATGGACAGGGAGAGAGGGATTGTCCAGTCAGTTGGAGATGGACAGGGAGAGAGTGGTTATCCAGTCAGTTGGAGATGGACAGGCAGAGAGGGATTGTCCAGTCAGTTGGAGATGGACAGCGAGAGAGGAATTGTGCAGTCTGTTGGAGATGGACAGGCAGAGAGGGATTGTCCAGACAGTTGGAGATGGACAAGGAGAGAGGGATTGTCCAGTGGGTTGGAGATGGACAGGGAGAGAGTGATTGTCTAGTCTGTTGGAGTTGAACAGGGAGAGAGGTGGGATTGTACAGTCAGTTGGGGATGGACAGGGCAAGAGGAAATATCTGGTCAATTGGAGATGGACGGAGAGAGATGGATTGTCCAGTCGGTCGGAGATGGACAGGGACAGAGGGATTGTCCAGTTGGTTGGAGAAGGACAGGCAGAGAGGGATTGTCCAGTCAGATGGAGATGGAGAGGGAGAGAGAGATTGTCCAGTCAGATGGAGATGGAGAGGGAGAGAGGGATTGTCCAGTCAGATGGAGATGGAGAGGGAGAGAGGGATTGTCCAGTCAGATGGAGATGGAGAGGGAGAGAGGGATTGTCCAGTCAGTTGGAGATTTGGAGATGGAGAGGGAGAGATGAGGGATTGTGGAATCGGTTGGAGATGGACAGAGAGGAGGGATTGTCCAGTCAGTTGGAGATGGACAGGGAGAGAGAGAATATCTGGTCAGTTGGAGATGGACAGGCAGAGAGGGATTGTCCAGTCAGTTGGAGATGGACAGAGAGAGAGGAGGGATTGTCCAGTCAGTTGGAGATGGACAGGCAGATAGGGATTGTCCAGTTGGTTGGTGGTGGTCATGGAGAGAAGGATTGTCCTGTCGGTTGGAGATGGACAGGGAGATAGGATTGTCGAGTCAGTTGGAGATGGACAGGGAGAGAGGGGTTGTCCAGTCAGTTGGAGATGGACAGGGAGAGAGGGATTGTCCAGTCGGTTGGAGATGTACAGGGAGAGAGGGATAGTCTGGTCAGTTGTAGCTGGACAGGGAGAGAGGGATTGTCCAGTCAGTTGGAGATTTGGAGATGGACAGGTAGAGAGGAGGGATTGTCGAATCAGTCGGAGATGGACAGAGAGGAGGAATTGTACAGTCAGTTGGAGATGGACAGGGAGAGAGAGATTGTCCAGTCGGTTGGAGATGGACAGGGAGATAGAGAATGTCCAGTCAGCAGGAGATGGACAGGCAGAGAGGGCTTGTCCAGTCAATGGGAGATGGACAGGGAGAGTGGGATTGTCCAGTCGGTTGGAGATGGAAAGGGGGAGAGAGAATATCTGGTCAGTTGGAGATGGACAGGGAGAGAGGGATTGTCCAGTCAGTTGGAGATGGACAGGGAGAGAGTGGTTGTCCAGTCAGTTGGAGATGGACAGGCAGAGAGGGATTGTCCAGTTGTTTGGTGATGGTCATGGAGAGAAGGGTTGTCCTGTCGGCTGGAGATGGACAGGGAGATAGGATTGTCCAGTCAGTTGGAGATGGACAGGGAGATAGGGATTGTCCAGTCAGTTGGAGATGGAAAGGCAGAGAGGGACTGTACAGTCGGTTGGGGATTGTCAGGGAGGGAGGGGTTGTCCAGTTGGTTGGAGATGGGCAGGCAGAGAGGGATTGTCTAGTCAGTTGGAGATGGGCAGGGATAGAGGGATTGTCCTGTCGGTTGGAGTTGGACAGGGAGAGAGGATTGTCCAGTCAGTTGGAGATGGACAGGCAGAGAGGGATTGTCCAGTCAGTTGGAAGATGGACTGGGAAAGAGGGATTGTCCAATTGGTTGGAGATGGAAAGGCAGAGAGGGATTGTCCAGTCAGTTAGAGATGGACAGGGAGAGAGGGATTGTGCAGTCGGTTGGAGATGTACAGGGAAAGAGGGATAGTCTGGTCAGTTGGAGCTGGACAGGGAGAAGGAATTGTCCAGTCAGTTGGAGATTTGGAGATGGACAGGGAGAGAGGAGGGATTGTCGAATTGGTTGGAGATGGACAGAGAGGAGGGATTGTCCAGTCAGTTGTAGATGGACAGGGAGAGAGAGATTGTCCAGTCAGTTGGAGATGGACAGGGAGATAGGGAATGTCCAGTCAGTTGGAGAAGGACAGGCACAGAGGGATTGTCGAGTCAATGGGAGATGGACAGGGAGAGTGAGATTGTCCAGTCGGTTGGAGATGGACAGGGGCAGAGAGAATATCTGGTCAGTTGGAGATGGACAGGGAGAGAGGGATTGTCCAGTCAGTTGGAGATGGACAGGGAGAGAGTGGTTGTCCAGTCAGTTGGAGATGGACAGGCAGAGAGGGATTGTCCAGACAGTTGGAGATGGACGGCAAGAGAGGAATTGTGCAGTCTGTTGGAGATGGACAGGGAGAGAGGGATTGTCCAGACAGTTGGAGATGGACAGGGAGAGAGAGATTGTCCAATTGGTTGGAGATGGAAAGGCAGAGAGGGATTGTCCAGTCAGTTAGAGATGGATAGGCAGAAAGGGATTGTCTATTCAGTTGGAGATGGACAGGGAGAGAGGGATTGTCCAGTGAGTTGGAGATGGACAGGGAGAGAGGGAGTTTCCAGTCAGTTGGAGATGGATAGGAGAGAGAGGTTGTCCAGTCAGTTGGAGATGGACGGGGAGAGAGGGATTGTGCAGTCGGTTGGAGATGTACAGGGAAAGAGGGATAGTCTGGTCAGTTGGAGCTGGACAGGGAGAGAGGAATTGTCCAGTCAGTTGGAGATTGACAGGGAGAGAGGATTGTCCAGTCAGTTGGAGATGGACAGGGAGTGAGGGATTGTCCAGTCAGTTGGAAGATGTACTGGGGAAGAGGGATTGTCCAATTGGTTGGAGATGGAAAGGCAGAGAGGGATTGTCCAGTCAGTTAGAGATGGATAGGCAGAAAGGGATTGTGCATTCAGTTGGAGATGGACAGGCAGAGAGGGATTGTCCAGTGAGTTGGAGATGGACAGGGAGAGAGCGATTTTCCAGTCAGTTGGAGATGGACAAGGAGAGAGACGTTGTCCAGTCAGTTGGAGATGGACAGGGAGAGAGGGATTGTGCAGTCGGTTGGAGATGTTGAGGGAAAGAGGGATAGTCTGGTCAGTTGGAGCTGGACAGGGAGAGAGGAATTGTCCAGTCAGTTGGAGATTTGGAGATGGACAGGGAGAGAGGAGGGATTGTCGAATCGGTTGGAGATGGACAGAGAGGAGGCATTGTCCAGTCAGTTGTAGATGGAGAGGGAGAGAGAGATTGTCCAGTCAGTTGGAGATGGACAGGGAGATAGGGAATGTCCAGTCAGTTGGAGAAGGACAGGCAGAGAGGGATTGTCGAGTCAATGGGAGATGGACAGGGAGAGTGGGATTGTCCAGTCGGTTGGTGATGGACAGAGAGTGAGAGAATATCTGGTCAGTTGGAGATGGACAGGGAGAGAGGGATTGTCCAGTTGGTTGTTGATGGTCATGGAGTGAAGGATTGTCCTGTCGGTTGGAGATGGACAGGGAGATAGGATTGTCCAGTCAGTTGGAGATGGATAGGGAGAGAGGGATTGTCCAGTCAGTTGGAGATGGACAGGGAGAGAGGGTTTGTCCAGTCAGTTGGAGATGGACAGGGGGAGAGAGATTGTCCAGTCGGTTGGAGATGTACAGGGAGAGAGGGATAGTCTGGTCAGTTGGAGCTGGACAGGGAGAGAGGGATTGTTCAGTCAGTTGGAGATTTGGAGATGGACAGGGAGAGAGGAGGGATTGTCGAATCGGTTGTAGATGGACAGAGAGGAGGGATTGTCCAGTCAATTGGAGATGGGCAGGGAGAGAGAGATTGTCCACTCAGTTGGAGATGGACAGGGAGATAGGGAATGTCCAGTCAGTTGGAGATTTGGAGATGGACAGGGAGAGAGGGATTGTCCAGTCAATGGGAGATGGACAGGGAAAGTGGGATTGTCCAGTCGGTTGGAGATGGACAGGGGGAGAGAGAATATCTGGTCAGTTGGAGATGGACAGGGAGAGAGGGATTGTCCAGTCAGTTGGAGATGGACAGGGAGAGAGTGGTTATCCAGTCAGTTGGAGATGGACAGGCAGAGAGGGATTGTCCAGTCAGTTGGAGATGGACAGCGAGAGAGGAATTGTGCAGTCTGTTGGAGATGGACAGCAGAGAGGGATTGTCCAGACAGTTGGAGATGGACAAGGAGAGAGGGATTGTCCAGTGGGTTGGAGATGGACAGGGAGAGAGTGATTGTCTAGTCTGTTGGAGTTGAACAGGAGAGAGGTGGGATTGTACAGTCAGTTGGGGATGGACAGGGCAAGAGGAAATATCTGGTCAATTGGAGATGGACGGAGAGAGATGGATTGTCCAGTCGGTCGGAGATGGACAGGGACAGAGGGATTGTCCAGTTGGTTGGAGAAGGACAGGCAGAGAGGGATTGTCCAGTCAGATGGAGATGGAGAGGGAGAGAGAGATTGTCCAGTCAGATGGAGATGGAGAGGGAGAGAGGGATTGTCCAGTCAGATGGAGATGGAGAGGGAGAGAGGGATTGTCCAGTCAGATGGAGATGGAGAGGGAGAGAGGGATTGTCCAGTCAGTTGGAGATTTGGAGATGGAGAGGGAGAGATGAGGGATTGTGGAATCGGTTGGAGATGGACAGAGAGGAGGGATTGTCCAGTCAGTTGGAGATGGACAGGGAGAGAGAGAATATCTGGTCAGTTGGAGATGGACAGGCAGAGAGGGATTGTCCAGTCAGTTGGAGATGGACAGAGAGAGAGGAGGGATTGTCCAGTCAGTTGGAGATGGACAGGCAGATAGGGATTGTCCAGTTGGTTGGTGGTGGTCATGGAGAGAAGGATTGTCCTGTCGGTTGGAGATGGACAGGGAGATAGGATTGTCGAGTCAGTTGGAGATGGACAGGGAGAGAGGGGTTGTCCAGTCAGTTGGAGATGGACAGGGAGAGAGGGATTGTCCAGTCGGTTGGAGATGTACAGGGAGAGAGGGATAGTCTGGTCAGTTGTAGCTGGACAGGGAGAGAGGGATTGTCCAGTCAGTTGGAGATTTGGAGATGGACAGGTAGAGAGGAGGGATTGTCGAATCAGTCGGAGATGGACAGAGAGGAGGAATTGTACAGTCAGTTGGAGATGGACAGGGAGAGAGAGATTGTCCAGTCGGTTGGAGATGGACAGGGAGATAGAGAATGTCCAGTCAGCAGGAGATGGACAGGCAGAGAGGGCTTGTCCAGTCAATGGGAGATGGACAGGGAGAGTGGGATTGTCCAGTCGGTTGGAGATGGAAAGGGGGAGAGAGAATATCTGGTCAGTTGGAGATGGACAGGGAGAGAGGGATTGTCCAGTCAGTTGGAGATGGACAGGGAGAGAGTGGTTGTCCAGTCAGTTGGAGATGGACAGGCAGAGAGGGATTGTCCAGTTGTTTGGTGATGGTCATGGAGAGAAGGGTTGTCCTGTCGGCTGGAGATGGACAGGGAGATAGGATTGTCCAGTCAGTTGGAGATGGACAGGGAGATAGGGATTGTCCAGTCAGTTGGAGATGGAAAGGCAGAGAGGGACTGTACAGTCGGTTGGGGATTGTCAGGGAGGGAGGGGTTGTCCAGTTGGTTGGAGATGGGCAGGCAGAGAGGGATTGTCTAGTCAGTTGGAGATGGGCAGGGATAGAGGGATTGTCCTGTCGGTTGGAGTTGGACAGGGAGAGAGGATTGTCCAGTCAGTTGGAGATGGACAGGCAGAGAGGGATTGTCCAGTCAGTTGGAAGATGGACTGGGAAAGAGGGATTGTCCAATTGGTTGGAGATGGAAAGGCAGAGAGGGATTGTCCAGTCAGTTAGAGATGGACAGGGAGAGAGGGATTGTGCAGTCGGTTGGAGATGTACAGGGAAAGAGGGATAGTCTGGTCAGTTGGAGCTGGACAGGGAGAAGGAATTGTCCAGTCAGTTGGAGATTTGGAGATGGACAGGGAGAGAGGAGGGATTGTCGAATTGGTTGGAGATGGACAGAGAGGAGGGATTGTCCAGTCAGTTGTAGATGGACAGGGAGAGAGAGATTGTCCAGTCAGTTGGAGATGGACAGGGAGATAGGGAATGTCCAGTCAGTTGGAGAAGGACAGGCACAGAGGGATTGTCGAGTCAATGGGAGATGGACAGGGAGAGTGAGATTGTCCAGTCGGTTGGAGATGGACAGGGGCAGAGAGAATATCTGGTCAGTTGGAGATGGACAGGGAGAGAGGGATTGTCCAGTCAGTTGGAGATGGACAGGGAGAGAGTGGTTGTCCAGTCAGTTGGAGATGGACAGGCAGAGAGGGATTGTCCAGACAGTTGGAGATGGACGGCAAGAGAGGAATTGTGCAGTCTGTTGGAGATGGACAGGGAGAGAGGGATTGTCCAGACAGTTGGAGATGGACAGGGAGAGAGAGATTGTCCAATTGGTTGGAGATGGAAAGGCAGAGAGGGATTGTCCAGTCAGTTAGAGATGGATAGGCAGAAAGGGATTGTCTATTCAGTTGGAGATGGACAGGGAGAGAGGGATTGTCCAGTGAGTTGGAGATGGACAGGGAGAGAGGGAGTTTCCAGTCAGTTGGAGATGGATAGGAGAGAGAGGTTGTCCAGTCAGTTGGAGATGGACGGGGAGAGAGGGATTGTGCAGTCGGTTGGAGATGTACAGGGAAAGAGGGATAGTCTGGTCAGTTGGAGCTGGACAGGGAGAGAGGAATTGTCCAGTCAGTTGGAGATTGACAGGGAGAGAGGATTGTCCAGTCAGTTGGAGATGGACAGGGAGTGAGGGATTGTCCAGTCAGTTGGAAGATGTACTGGGGAAGAGGGATTGTCCAATTGGTTGGAGATGGAAAGGCAGAGAGGGATTGTCCAGTCAGTTAGAGATGGATAGGCAGAAAGGGATTGTGCATTCAGTTGGAGATGGACAGGCAGAGAGGGATTGTCCAGTGAGTTGGAGATGGACAGGGAGAGAGCGATTTTCCAGTCAGTTGGAGATGGACAAGGAGAGAGACGTTGTCCAGTCAGTTGGAGATGGACAGGGAGAGAGGGATTGTGCAGTCGGTTGGAGATGTTGAGGGAAAGAGGGATAGTCTGGTCAGTTGGAGCTGGACAGGGAGAGAGGAATTGTCCAGTCAGTTGGAGATTTGGAGATGGACAGGGAGAGAGGAGGGATTGTCGAATCGGTTGGAGATGGACAGAGAGGAGGCATTGTCCAGTCAGTTGTAGATGGAGAGGGAGAGAGAGATTGTCCAGTCAGTTGGAGATGGACAGGGAGATAGGGAATGTCCAGTCAGTTGGAGAAGGACAGGCAGAGAGGGATTGTCGAGTCAATGGGAGATGGACAGGGAGAGTGGGATTGTCCAGTCGGTTGGTGATGGACAGAGAGTGAGAGAATATCTGGTCAGTTGGAGATGGACAGGGAGAGAGGGATTGTCCAGTTGGTTGTTGATGGTCATGGAGTGAAGGATTGTCCTGTCGGTTGGAGATGGACAGGGAGATAGGATTGTCCAGTCAGTTGGAGATGGATAGGGAGAGAGGGATTGTCCAGTCAGTTGGAGATGGACAGGGAGAGAGGGTTTGTCCAGTCAGTTGGAGATGGACAGGGGGAGAGAGATTGTCCAGTCGGTTGGAGATGTACAGGGAGAGAGGGATAGTCTGGTCAGTTGGAGCTGGACAGGGAGAGAGGGATTGTTCAGTCAGTTGGAGATTTGGAGATGGACAGGGAGAGAGGAGGGATTGTCGAATCGGTTGTAGATGGACAGAGAGGAGGGATTGTCCAGTCAATTGGAGATGGGCAGGGAGAGAGAGATTGTCCACTCAGTTGGAGATGGACAGGGAGATAGGGAATGTCTAGTCAGTAGGAGATGGACAGGGAGAGAGGGATTGTCCAGTCAATGGGAGATGGACAGGGAAAGTGGGATTGTCCAGTCGGTTGGAGATGGACAGGGAGAGAGAGAATATCTGGTCAGTTGGAGATGGACAGGGAGAGAGGGATTGTCCAGTCAGTTGGAGATGGACAGGGAGAGAGTGGTTATCCAGTCAGTTGGAGATGGACAGGCAGAGAGGGATTGTCCAGTCAGTTGGAGATGGACAGCGAGAGAGGAATTGTGCAGTCTGTTGGAGATGGACAGGCAGAGAGGGATTGTCCAGACAGTTGGAGATGGACAAGGAGAGAGGTGGGATTGTACAGTCAGTTGGGGATGGACAGGGCAAGAGGGAATATCTGGGCAATTGGAGATGGACGGAGGGAGATGGATTGTCCAGTCGGTCGGAGATGGACAGGGACAGAGGGATTGTCCAGTTGGTTGGAGAAGGACAGGCAGAGAGGGATTGTCCAGTCAGATGGAGATGGAGAGGGAGAGAGGGATTGTCCAGTCAGATGGAGATGGAGAGGGAGAGAGGGATTGTCCAGTCAGATGGAGATGGAGAGGGAGAGAGGGATTGTCCAGTCAGTTGGAGATTTGGAGATGGAGAGGGAGAGATGAGGGATTGCGGAATCGGTTGGAGATGGACAGAGAGGAGGGATTGTCCGGTCAGTTGGAGATGGACAGGGAGAGAGAGATTGTCCAGTCAGTTGGAGATGGACAGGCAGAGAGGGATTGTCCAGTCATTGGGAGATGGACAGGGACAGTGGGATTGTCCAGTCGGTTGGAGATGGACAGGGAGAGAGAGAATATCTGGTCAGTTGGAGATGGACAGGGAGAGAGGGATTGTCCAGTCAGTTGGAGATGGACAGAGAGAGAGGAGGGATTGTCCAGTCAGTTGGAGATGGACAGGCAGAGAGGGATTGTCCAGTTGGTTGGTGGTGGTCATGGAGAGAAGGATTGTCCTGTCGGTTGGAGATGGACAGGGAGATAGGATTGTCGAGTCAGTTGGAGATGGACAGGGAGAGAGGGGTTGTCCAGTCAGTTGGAGATGGACAGGGAGAGAGGGATTGTCCAGTTGGTTGGAGATGTACAGGGAGAGAGGGATAGTCTGGTCAGTTGTAGCTGGACAGGGAGAGAGGGATTGTCCAGTCAGTTGGAGATTTGGAGATGGACAGGGAGAGAGGAGGGATTGTCGAATCAGTCGGAGATGGACAGAGAGGAGGAATTGTACAGTCAGTTGGAGATGGACAGGGAGAGAGAGATTGTCCAGTCGGTTGGAGATGGACAGGGAGATAGAGAATGTCCAGTCAGCAGGAGATGGACAGGCAGAGTGGGCTTGTCCAGTCAATGGGAGATGGAAAGGGAAAGTGGGATTGTCCAGTCGGTTGGAGATGGACAGGGAGAGAGAGGAAGTCCAGTCAGCAGGAGATGGACAGGCAGAGAGGGATTGTCCAGTCATTGGGAGATGGACAGGGACAGTGGGATTGTCCAGTCGGTTGGAGATGGACAGGGAGAGAGAGAATATCTGGTCAGTTGGAGATGGACAGGGAGAGAGGGGTTGTCCAGTCAGTTGGAGATGTACAGGGAGAGAGGGATAGTCTGGTCAGTTGTAGCTGGACAGGGAGAGAGGGATTGTCCAGTCAGTTGGAGATTTGGAGATGGACAGGGAGAGAGGAGGGATCGTCGAATCGGTCGGAGATGGACAGAGAGGAGGAATTGTACAGTCAGTTGGAGATGGACAGGGAGAGAGAGATTGTCCAGTCGGTTGGAGATGGACAGGGAGATAGGGAATGTCCAGTCAGCAGGAGATGGACAGGCAGAGAGGGATTGTCCAGTCAATGGGAGATGGAAAGGGAAAGTGGGATTGTCCAGTCGGTTGGAGATGGACAGGGAGAGAGGAGGGATTGTCCAGTCAGCTGGAGATGGGCAGGGAGAGAGAGATTGTCCAGTCAGTTGGAGATGGACAGGGAGAGAGGGATAGTCCAGTCAATGGGAGATGGACAGGGAAAGTGAGATTGTCCAGTCGGTTGGAGATGGACAGGGGGAGAGAGAATATCTGGTCAGTTGGAGATGGACAGGGAGAGAGGGATTGTCCAGTCAGTTGGAGATGGACAGGGAGAGAGTGGTTGTCCAGTCAGTTGGAGATGGACAGGCAGAGAGGGATTGTCCAGTGGGTTGGAGATGGACAAGGAGAGAGTGATTGTCTAGTCTGTTGGAGTTGAACAGGGAGAGAGGTGGGATTGTACAGTCAGTTGGGGTTGGACAGGGCAAGAGGGAATATCTGGTCAATTGGAGATGGACGGAGAGAGATGGATTGTCCAGTCGGTCGGAGATGGACAGGGATAGAGGGATTGTCCAGTTGGTTGGAGAAGGACAGGCAGAGAGGAATTGTCCAGTGAGTTGGAGATGGACAGGGAGAGAGGGATTTTCCAGTCAGTTGGAGATGGACAAGGAGAGAGAGGTTGTCCAGTCAGTTGGAGATGGACAGGGAGAGAGGGATTGCGCAGTCGGTTGGAGATGTACAGGGAAAGAGGGATAGTCTGGTCAGTTGGAGCTGGACAGGGAGTGAGGAATTGTCCAGTCAGTTGGAGATTTGGAGATGGACAGGGAGAGAGGAGGGATTGTCGAATCGGTTGGAGATGGACAGAGAGGAGGGATTGTCCAGTCAGTTGTAGATGGACAGGGAGAGGGAGATTGTCCAGTCTGTTGGAGATGGACAGGGAGATAGGGAATGTCCAGTCAGTTGGAGAAGGATAGGCAGAGAGGGATTGTCGAGTCAATGGGAGATGGACAGGGAGAGTGGGATTGTCCTGTCGGTTGGAGATAGACAGGCGGAGAGAGAATATCTGGTCAGTTGGAGATGGACATGCAGAGAGGGATTGTCCAGTCAGTTAGAGATGGAGACAGAGAGAGGGATTGTCCACTCGCTTGGTGATGGACAGGGAGAGAGGAAGTATCTGGTCAGCTGGAGATGGACAGGGAGAGAGGGATTGTTCAGTAAGCTGGAGATGGAGAGGCAGAGAGGTATTGTCCAGTTAGCTGGGGATGGACAGGGAGAGAGAGATTGTCCAGTCAGTTGGAGATGGACAGGGAGATAGGGAATGTCCAGTCTGTAAGAGATGGACAGGCAGAGAGGGATTGTCCAGTCAATGGGAGATGGAGAGGGAAAGTGGGATTGTCCTGTCGGTTGGAGATGTACAGGGAGAGATGGATAGTCTGGTCAGTTGGAGCTGGACAGGGAGAGAGGGATTGTCCAGTCAGTTGGAGATTTGGAGATGGACAGGGAGAGAGGAGGGATTGTTGAATCGGTTGGAGATGGACAGAGAGGAGAGATTGTCCAGTCCGTTGGAGATGGACAGGGAGAGAGAGATTGTCCAGTCAGTTGGAGATGGACAGGCAGAGAGGGATTGTCCAGTCAATGGGAGATGGACAGGGAGAGTGCGATTGTCCAGTCGGTTGGAGATGGACAGGGAGAGAGAGAATATCTGGTCAGTTGGAGATGGACAGGGAGAGAGGGATTGTCCAGTCAGTTGGAGATGGACAGAGAGAGAGGAGGGATTGCCAGTCAGTTCGAGATGGACAGGCAGAGAGGGATTGTCCAGTTGGTTGGTGGTGGTCATGGAGAGAAGGATTGTCCTGTCGGTTGGAGATGGACAGGGAGATAGGATTGTCGAGTCAGTTGGAGATGGACAGGGAGAGAGGGGTTGTCCAGTCAGTTGGAGATGTACAGGGAGAGAGGGATAGTCTGGTCAGTTGTAGCTGGACAGGGAGACAGGGATTGTCCAGTCAGTTGGAGATTTGGAGATGGACAGGGAGAGAGGAGGGATTGTCGAATCGGTCGGAGATGGACAGAGAGGAGGAATTGTACAGTCAGTTGGAGATGGACAGGGAGAGAGAGATTGTCCAGTCGGTTGGAGATGGACAGGGAGAGAGGGAATGTCCAGTCAGCAGGAGATGGACAGGCAGAGAGGGATTGTCCAGTCAATGGGAGATGGAAAGGGAAAGTGGGATTGTCCAGACGGTTAGAGATGTGTAGGGTGAGAGAGAATGTCCAGTCAGCAGGAGATGGACAGGCAGAGTGGTATTGTCCAGTGAATGGGAGATGGAAAGGGAAAGTGGGATTGTCCAGTCAGTTGGAGATGGACAGAGAGAGAGGAGGGATTGTCCAGTCAGTTGGAGATGGACAGGCAGAGAGGGATTGTCCAGTTGGTTGGTGATGGTCAGGGAAGGAAGGATTGTCCTGTCGGTTGGAGATGGACAGGGAGATAGGATTGTCCAGTCAGTTGGAGATGGACAGGGAGAGAGGGATTGTCCAG
Source organism: Mobula birostris (assembly GCF_030028105.1). Taxonomy (NCBI): domain Eukaryota; kingdom Metazoa; phylum Chordata; class Chondrichthyes; order Myliobatiformes; family Myliobatidae; genus Mobula; species Mobula birostris. Next base: position 6,581,035 of record NC_092379.1, on the reverse strand, counting down.
TCAGTTGGAGATGGAAAGGCAGAGAGGGACTGTGCAGTCAGTTGGGGATGGTCAGGGAGGGAGGGGTTGTCCAGTTGGTTGGAGATGGACAGGCAGAGAGGGATTGTCCAGTCAGTTGGAGATGGGCAGTGATAGAGGGATTGTCCTGTCGGTTGGAGATGGACAGGGAGAGAGGATTGTCCAGTCAGTTGGAGATGGAAAGGCAGAGAGGGATTGTCCAGTCAGTTAGAGATGGATAGGCAGAAAGGGATTGTCCAGTGAGTTGGAGATGGACAGGGAGAGAGGGATTTTCCAGTCAGCTGGAGATGGATAAGGAGAGAGAGGTTGTCCAGTCAGTTGGAGATGGACAGGGAGAGAGGGATTGTGCAGTCGGTTGGAGATGTACAGGGAAAGAGGGATATTCTGGTCAGTTGGAGCTGGACAGGGAGATAGGGAATGTCCAGTCAGTTGGAGATGGACAGGAAGAGAGGAATTGTCCAGTCAATGGGAGATGGAGAGGGAGAGTGGGATTGTCCAGTCGGTTGGAGATGGACAGGGAGAGAGAGAATATCTGGTCCGTTGGAGATGGACAGGGAGAGAGGGATTGTCCAGTCAGTTGGAGATGGACAGAGAGAGAGGAGTGATTGTCCAGTCATTTGGAGATGGGCAGGCAGAGAGGGATTGTCCAGTTGTTTGGTGATGGTCATGGAGAGAAGGGTTGTCCTGTCGGTTGGAGATGGACAGGGAGATAGGATTGTCCAGTCAGTTGGAGATGGACAGGGAGATAGGGAATGTCCAGTCAGTAGGAGATGGACAGGCAGAGAGGGATTGTCCAGTCAATGGGAGATGGACAGGGAAAGTGGGATTGTCCAGTCAGTTGGAGATGGACAGGGAGAGAGGGATTGTCCAGTTGGTTGGTGATGGTCAGGGAAGGAAGGATTGTCCTGTCGGTTGGAGATGGACAGGGAGATAGGATTGTCCAGTCAGTTGGAGATGGACAGGGAGAGAGGGATTGTCCAGTCAGTTGCAGATTGAAAGGCAGAGAGGGACTGTGCAGTCAGTTGGGGATTGTCAGGGAGGGAGGGGTTGTCCAGTTGGTTGGAGATGGACAGGCAGAGAGGGATTGTCCAGTCAGTTGGAAGATGGACTGGGGAAGAGGGATTGTCCAATTGGTTGGAGATGGAAAGGCAGAGAAGGATTGTCCAGTCAATGGGAGATGGACAGGGAGAGTGGGATTTTCCAGTCGGTTGGAGATGGACAGGGAGAGAGAGAATATCTGGTCCGTTGGAGATGGACAGGGAGAGAGGGATTGTCCAGTCAGTTGGAGATGGACAGAGAGAGAGGAGTGATTGTCCAGTCAGTTGGAGATGGGCAGGCAGAGAGGGATTGTCCACTTGTTTGGTGATGGTCATGGAGAGAAGGGTTGTCCTGTCGGTTGGAGATGGACAGGGAGATAGGATTGTCCAGTCAGTTGGAGATGGACAGGGAGATAGGGAATGTCCAGTCAGTAGGAGATGGACAGGCAGAGAGGGATTGTCCAGTCAATGGGAGATGGACAGGGAAAGTGGGATTGTCCAGTCGGTTGGAGATGGACAGGGAGAGAGGGATTGTCCAGTTGGTTGGTGATGGTCAGGGAAGGAAGGATTGTCCTGTCGGTTGGAGATGGACAGGGAGATTGGATTGTCCAGTCAGTTGGAGATGGACAGGGAGAGAGGGATTGTCCAGTCAGTTGCAGATGGAAAGGCAGAGAGGGACTGTGCAGTCAGTTGGGGATGGTCAGGGAGGGAGGGGTTGTCCAGTTGGTTGGAGATGGACAGGCAGAGAGGGATTGTCCAGTCAGTTGGAGATGGGCAGGGATAGAGGGATTGTCCTGTCGGTTGGAGATGGACAGGGAGAGAGGATTGTCCAGTCAGTTGGAGATGGACAGGGAGAGAGGGAGTGTCCAGTCAGTTGGAAGATGGACTGGGAAAGGGGGATTGTCCAATTGGTTGGAGATGGAAAGGCAGAGAGGGATTGTCCAGTCAGTTAGAGATGGACAGGGAGAGAGGGATTATGCAGTCGGTTGGAGATGTACAGGGAAAGAGGGATAGTCTGGTCAGTTGGAGCTGGACAGGGAGAAGGAATTGTCCAGTCAGTTGGAGATTTGGAGATGGACAGGGAGAGAGGAGGGATTGTTGAATTGGTTGGAGATGGACAGAGAGGAGGGATTCTCCAGTCAGTTGTAGATGGACAGGGAGAGAGGGATTGTCCAGTCAGTTGGAGATGGACAGGGAGATAGAGAATGTCCAGTCAGTTGGAGATGGACAGGCAGAGAGGAATTGTCCAGTCAATGGGAGATGGAGAGTGAGAGTGGGATTGTCCAGTCGGTTGGAGATGGACAGGGAGAGAGAGAATATCTGGTCCGTTGGAGATGGACAGGGAGAGAGGGATTGTCCAGTCAGCTGGAGATGGACAGAGAGAGAGGAGTGATTGTCCAGTCAGTTGGAGATGGGCAGGCAGAGAGGGATTGTCCAGTTGTTTGGTGATGGTCATGGAGAGAAGGGTTGTCCTGTCGGTTGGTGATGAACAGGGAGATAGGATTGTCCAGTCAGTTGGAGATGGACAGGGAGATAAGGAATGTCCAGTCAGTAGGAGATGGACAGGCAGAGAGGGATTGTCCAGTCAATGGGAGATGGACAGGGAAAGTGGGATTGTCCAGTCGGTTGGAGATGGACAGGGAGAAAGGGATTGTCCAGTTGGTTGGTGATGGTCAGTGAAGGAAGGATTGTCCTGTCGGTTGGAGATGGACAGGGAGATAGGATTGTCCAGTCAGTTGGAGATGGACAGGGAGAGAGGGATTGTCCAGTCAGTTGGAGATGGAAAGGCAGAGAGGGACTGTGCAGTCAGTTGGGGATGGTCAGGGAGGGAGGGGTTGTCCAGTTGGTTGGAGATGGACAGGTAGAGAGGGATTGTCCAGTGAGTTGGAGATGGACAGGGATAGAGGGATTGTCCTGTCGGTTGGAGATGGACAGGGAGAGAGGGATTGTCCAGTCAGTTGGAAGATGGACTGGGGAAGAGGGATTGTCCAATTGGTTGGAGATGGAACGGCAGAGAGGGATTGTCCAGTCAATGGGAGATGGAGAGGGAGAGTGGGATTGTCCAGTCGGTTGGAGATGGACAGGGAGAGAGCGAATATCTGGTCCGTTGGAGATGGACAGGGAGAGAGGGATTGTCCAGTCAGTTGGAGATGGACAGGGAGAGAGGGATTGTCCAGTTAGTTAGAGATGGACAGGGAGAGAGGGATTGTGCAGTCGGTTGGAGATGTACAGGGAAAGAGGGATAGTCTGGTCAGTTGGAGCTGGACAGGGAGAAGGAATTGTCCAGTCAGTTGGAGATTTGGAGATGGACAGGGAGAGAGGAGGGATTGTCGAATCGGTTGGAGATGGACAGAGAGGAGGGATTGTCCAGTCAGTTGTAGATGGACAGGGAGAGAGAGATTGTCCAGTCAGTTGGAGATGGACAGGGAGATAGGGAATGTCCAGTCAGTTGGAGATGTACAGGCAGAGAGGAATTGTCCAGTCAGTGGGAGATGGAGAGGGAGAGTGGGATTGTCCAGTCGGTTGGAGATGGACAAGGAGAGAGAGAATATCTGGTCCGTTGGAGATGGACAGGGAGAGAGGGATTGTCCAGTCAGTTGGAGATGGACAGAGAGAGAGGAGTGATTGTCCAGTCATTTGGAGATGGGCAGGCAGAGAGGGATTGTCCAGTTGTTTGGTGATGGTCATGGAGAGAAGGGTTGTCCTGTCGGTTGGAGATGGACAGGGAGATAGGATTGTCCAGTCAGTTGGAGATGGACAGGGAGATAGGGAATGTCCAGTCAGTAGGAGATGGACAGGCAGAGAGGGATTGTCCAGTCAATGGGAGATGGACAGGGAAAGTCGGATTGTCCAGTCAGTTGGAGATGGACAGGGAGAGAGGGATTGTCCAGTTGGTTGGTGATGGTCAGGGAAGGAAGGATTGTCCTGTCGGTTGGAGATGGACAGGGAGATAGGATTGTCCAGTCAGTTGGAGATGGACAGGGAGAGAGGGATTGTCCAGTCAGTTGCAGATGGAAAGGCAGAGAGGGACTTTGCAGTCAGTTGGGGATGGTCAGGGAGGGAGGGGTTGTCCAGTTGGTTGGAGATGGACAGGCAGAGAGGGATTGTCCAGTCAGTTGGAGATGGGCAGGGATAGAGGGATTGTCCTGTCGGTTGGAGATGGACAGGGAGAGAGGATTGTCCAGTCAGTTGGAGATGGACAGGGAGAGAGGGAGTGTCCAGTCAGTTGGAAGATGGACTGGGAAAGAGGGATTGTCCAATTGGTTGGAGATGGAAAGGCAGAGAGGGATTGTCCAGTCAGTTAGAGATGGACAGGGAGAGAGGGATTGTGCAGTCGGTTGGAGATGTACAGGGAAAGAGGGATAGTCTGGTCAGTTGGAGCTGGACAGGGAGAAGGAATTGTCCAGTCAGTTGGAGATTTGGAGATGGACAGGGAGAGAGGAGGGATTGTTGAATTGGTTGGAGATGGACAGAGAGGAGGGATTCTCCAGTCAGTTGTAGATGGACAGGGAGAGAGCGATTGTCCAGTCAGTTGGAGATGGACAGGGAGATAGAGAATGTCCAGTCAGTTGGAGATGGACAGGCAGAGAGGAATTGTCCAGTCAATGGGAGATGGAGAGGGAGAGTGGGATTGTCCAGTCGGTTGGAGATGGACAGGGAGAGAGAGAATATCTGGTCCGTTGGAGATGGACAGGGAGAGAGGGATTGT